>NC_056735.1:761923796-761958796 GCF_019279795.1 Protopterus annectens | reverse complement strand
TTTTCATTTATTTATTTAATTTATATATTTATTTTCTCTCTCCCCTTTTACACCCAGAAAATTGATAAAACAGGTTTTGCATTAGCATGGACTTCTCTGAAGGGTATGAAGTCTGAAACCCAAGAGTCTGTCATTTTCTGACTTCAACCATCACTAACTTGCCAATGATTACCTGAAAACCACCATTTCATGATAAATGGACCAAAAATATGAGGCAAAACATCCGCATTCTGTGAAAATCTGTACAGTTGAGATGTATGTTTGACTCTAAGTAGAGCTCACAACGGTTCCCCAAGCCCCGCGCCTGCTCAAACACCGACTAACACCATTGAATCCTGCCCGCAACATCATTTATGCTTCTAATTGTAACTGAAATGCAGTAACCACTGAGTCTCTAAAGCTGCCACAAGCTGTCAACCTCCTCCTTTCCCTTGCATGGCCGTCAAAAGTTTGACGAGCATTTCATTCACTCATCCGATTCCCCAGCCCATGAGAAATAGCCACATTCATCACCAATGGCAAGGCACAACCACGGCCATTCCACCAACGGTCCCCATTCAATCTTGCAGCAAGACTCGACCCCATTACCAAGTGTGTGAAAGTGCTTCCCCATGAAACACGGAAGCCCAGTGCATCATCACATTGCCAGGATGCCAACATACCTCCCAGAAAGTTAGAAAGTTGATCCAATAGGTTTTGCACCAGCACATTTTTACGGGGCATGAAATCTGAAAGTCAAATGTCTGTCATTAACTCTAACTTTAGCCTCTAATAATTTACCACTGACTGCCTGCAAACCACAGCAGGGCTTCACAGCCCACCGACAGAACAAAGCATGGAACCATCACCCCGGCAAATGGTTAAATAACCAATGAACCAGTGAACTCCATCTTAACCCACACCACTATTTTGAGCTATGACAGAGCCCCAAGAGGAAAGCATGCCAACCCCCTCCCCCTTAACCCTTAGTGCCTGAGTGAGGCAACAACTAGACTGTCTGCTGCTACTACTTCCCATGCATACACCGCATCTGCCAATTACTTGGCTCCCACCCCAGCCTGCGAAAAAGCAGTCACTTCACCTTAAGAAGCAAGCTCACTACTATTTCCCACTAGGAAAAAAAATCTGTCATAGCTACTAACTTCAATCGCAATGTGTGCTAAATAATTAACTATTAAATCCATACCTATGAAAATGGACCAAATTCCCTTCTGGCTAAGATCAAACAAAAGTCTAGACATTATTATACTAGGTGACATTAACACTAGCTGGTCTTTAGCCTCTGACACAAAACTAAATGTAGAAAATAAGACAACTCTAAACCTTCCTGGTTTTGGTCAATAGGTAAAATCCATACATTCCAAGGAAATCTGTACCATTAATATGCATATGTAAACAGCCTCCAGTGAGCAACATCAGTCTGTCATAAAACAAAGTCACTCAAGACATACACAACTAAGAGCCATGCTAAGCAAACTGCCATAGATGGCAAGGTTCTGCCATGGCTATTCCTCCCTCACCTATGGTTTTATGCAGCCGGAAACCTGGCAGCAAACTTAACATCTGCACTATTTGTATGAACCGGCTTCCTCAATGAAACACCGCAGCTTAATGCATGCTTAGCCCCCACATAGGATTTGCCTTCATATGACTGGGTCTGAAGTCAATTGTCTATCTTTTTATTTTTTTTTTTTTATTTAGTCTTTAATGATTTGCTACTAATTACCAGAAAACCACAATTAAGAATGGACCAAGTATGAGGCACAAATCTGTATCATCTCCAAAAAAGATGTTGATGCACGACAAGAGAGTGCTAATTTGATAGTATTTGATATAAATTCTTCATGTAAAAACATTCATTTTTTAGATGTTGACATCAGCATTAAAATGCACACAAATACATTTGAGACTAAAATATATAGAAAGGATGTACAAGCTACCAGGTTTTTGCACTATGAAAGTATGCATCCTAGGCATATATATAGAGGTGTACTAAAAAGTCAGTTTATAAGAGCAAGTCGGTTAAATACTGGGGAGGTGAGTTTTAATCATGACTTGGACAGCATGGTTAATGACTTTCGGAGTAGAGGTTATACAGACACTTTAATTAACAATATAAAAAGTCAAGTAGTTAGTGAGAGATCAGGTTCTTTGCAACCCTATGTATGTTAATACTATTCAGCCCAAGAATAGAAGATGAGAACAACAATTGGGCTATATGCTGAAGTTCAATAGTCATACTAGTATGATTAAAAATATTATTCCTAGGAATTGGTCTATCCTGCAGTCTAATTCTGAAGTTAATAACATAGTTGGTGAATGACCTAAGTTTATATATAAAAGAGAAAATAATTTAAAACAAATTATTTGTAATAAAGAGTAGAGAACAACCTGTGCTAAAAATAATTTGTTTAATAGATTTGGGACAATTCCATGCCTTAACTGTGTTTATTGTAGTGAGATAAACACTGACATTAATTTTACACATCCAATAATAAAGAAAAACTTTAAGATTAGAGCATCTGGCTCCTGTTACCCAGAAAATATAGTATATATTGCTAACTGTGTTGAATGCCAGTGATTTTATATAGGTAAAACAAATGTGAAATTTAAAGAAAGAATTGAAGCTCATCTTTCTGACATTCATAGGGGTGTGGAAATTAATGCCCTATTTAAACATGTACTAGCAAAAGGGACAACATAAATTTAAGTTTAGAATTTTGCAAAATATATGTTTAAATCTGCGTGGTGGAGATATTGTAAATGCCACAGAGTTTACTGAATATAAATGGATAAACTATTTTTGGTCTGATACCTCACCTGGTTTGAACTCAGCTAATACTATTAAATTTGTTTTCAGAGCCAAGCAATAAATTATTTAATGGCTTGTGAACATGGCTTATAACAGTTTTTATAATATTATGTACGATGTTATCTTTACTGTGCATAGATTTAATAACATAAAAGAATTGCTTTTAATATTGCTTTAATTTAGTCACATGTTTTATGCTGTGAAATTATCGGCTGGCTGACTATTTAAATAAGGATGTTTTCATGATGTATTTTATGCATTGAAAAAGAGCCTGTGTCTCGAAAGCTTTGCTGTTACTACTTTTATTAAATTCTACAAACGAGGGAACGCGGTGTGTTTTATTGCTACATTTTTGTAGTCTCTGCCTTTTTTTCTCTTAGCTGAGTTTCTGTCTTTTGCATTTTTAGCCTTTCGAGACATAATTACACATATTTATATACACATATATTTATCTGTAGGTATATATATATATATATACATATATATATATATATATATATATATATATATATAATTACAAATAAATGTGTACATGCACAGACACACACCTATATACATATATGTGTGCGTGAATATGATTTTACGACATACGCCTTAAGCAAAACTGTTCAAACAAAAGCTTTTTTAAACAAAAAATGATAAAAAAAGTTTTGGAAAGATCATTGAAAGCTGCACTTCAAACAGCAAATACCTGAAAACTTGTGTACCCCACATCCCCTGCTACTTATATGTATCGACTCTGAACTTACATAACCATGAGGAAAAGGTAAATATGCCATCCCCACTTTAATGCAATCTTGCAGAATTAGCGCACTATGTGATTAACTGAATATTCGATCAAAAAGATGAGCCTTCAACCATTCTTCATACACACAAAAACACACACAGACTCATGATGTTCTAACAGGCTCAGAAAAAGGAAGAAAGTACAGTTGTGTACACTTACCATAAATGTAGATGTTCGAGTGTATTCATTGTTGCAGTCATTACATTTGGGTTATCTGCTTGCAGTAGCCCTCAGTCGGCCTGATTAACAAAGTCTTGGGTCCTGCGTCAATTGCTGTCCCTTCTTCCACGATGTCAGGTCATCAGGGGTATAAAACATGCAGCCAACCCCATTAAAACAGTTTTTCTTGCCCCAGATGTCAGGTGCACCCCTAATGAGAAGCAATTAAATCTATAAATATAAGGATATACCTCCAACAAATAAGCAAATACACCAAAAAGCTTTTAGAGCATAGTAAGTGAGAGTAGAGGTATAGCCAAAAGAAGAAAGGGGGCTGGAGGGAGGGTAACCAGGACTGCAACAGTGCATACACTCGAACATCTACATTTATGGTAAGTGTACACAACTGTGCTATGTTCTTCATGTTTCACTGTTGCAGTCACTACATTTGGGTAGATTCCCAAAGCTAAGGTTGGGAGGAGGAATTTAACTAGAATTAGGACCAGCTATAAGGCCCTGCAAGACTGCAGTGGCAAAACCAGCCCTGGATTTAGAGAAAATTGGTAAATGATAATGCTTGGTGAAAGTATGTACAGAACTCCAGGTAGCAGCTTCTAGGATGTCCCTAGTAGGGACGCCCCTGAGAAAGGCTGTAGAGGTAGATGCATCTCTGGCTGAATGGGGTCTGATGCCCTGTGGGATACGTTTTCCATGGTGCTCATAGCAGAAATGAATGCAGTGGCCTATCCATTTTGAAATTATTTGTTTTGAAATAGCTTTCCCCTCTGTCCCTGCAGCAAATGCCACCAGAAGTTGTTCAGATTTCCTTTGAGGTTTGGTCCTGTCCAAGTAGAATCTAAGCTGTCTGTACACATCTAAAGAGTGCAGTATCCATTCTCCTTTCTTCTGTGGGTTAGGAAAGAAGGCAGGCAAATGAATGGACTGACTACGAGCCACACTAGATACCACCTTGGGCATGAAGGAGGGATTGGTTCTGAAGGACACCCTGTCCGCATGAAAGATGATGAAAGGTTCCACTGCCGTAAGGGCCTGTAATTCAGATACCCTTCTTGCAAAAGTGATTGCTAAAAAGAAAGCTGTTTCCCAGGAAAGAAATTTTTAATCTGCAGTAGCAGCTGGCTCGAAAGGAGGACTAGTGAGTTTCTCCAAGACAATGTTAAGATCCCAGGCTTGAGATGGAGCTCTCCTAGGTGGCCTTAAATTTTTGGACTCTCCGAGGAACTGTTTGAGCAGTGGGTGAGAGAAGAGGGGAGGCTCTGTGCTATAATGAGCTGAAATGGCTGAGGCATGAATTTTGATGGAGGAAAAAGACAAGCCCTTATGAAGCATCTCAGTCAAGTATTGTAGAATCTGAGGTAAACTGGGCACTGCTGCAGTCATTCCTTCAGATTGGTTCCGGGCACAGAATTGTTTCCATTTTGCAGCACAAGATTTTCTAGTACTAGGCCTCCTTGCCTCTAAAATGATATCCATCACTGATTTACTGAGGGATGGTAAAGGAGAGATTAGATAATTAGCCAGGCTGCTAGGTTCAGGGTTTGCTGCTGAGGGTGCAGAATCTGGTTCTCCTGCTGAGACAACAGGGAAGGAGTCTGAGGCAGGTGCCATGGAGCCAAGCGTGACACACTGCGCAAGAGTGTGTACCAGTGTTGGCATGGCTAGTATGGTGCAATTAAAATTGTCCTTGGCTTGTCCTGTTTGATCTTTAGTAGTACCTTGGAGAGCAGAGGCAGAGGAGGAAAGGCATAAACTGATAGGTTTTTCCAGCTGAAGGATAGAGCATCCACTTTCCAAGCTACCTTGTGGGGAATCCTTGTGCAAACTTTGTCCAGTTGATGGTTCTGGGGGTAGGCAAACAGGTCTATATCTGGGCTCCCCCATTTGCTTGTCAATCCTTGGTTCCAGTTTCCACTCCTGTGGGTCCATGAGGTTTCTGCTTAGTCCATCTGCCAGTGTATTTAGTTTTCCTGGCAGGAATTGAGCTTGTAGATTCACTTGGTAGCTCAAGGCTGTGTTCCACAATGCCATGGCTAGTCTTCAGAGGGGATAAGAATGTGTACCCCCTGCTTGTTTATGTACCACATAACAGTGGTGTTGTCCATCTTTACCATTAGTTGTCCTGGAATAATGTGGTCGTTGAAGGCTGTCAGAGCATTCTGTACAGCTAACATTTCATTTTGATTTATGTGCAGGTGCATTTGACTTGGGTTTCATTTGTCCTGAATGCACTTCCCTGCCAGGTGAGCCCCCCTCCCCCCCATGCATAGTCTGATGCATCTTGCGTCTGTTGTTAAGATTTGGGTGGCAGGGGGTAATGTGAATGGTAGCCCCCTGTTTTGGTGGCAGGCCTCTGCCCACCAAAGGAACTCTAGGCGTAGGCAAGGTATGATCGGAATCCTTGCTTCTAGATCCTGTGAATGTTGACACCATAGGCTTTTGAGATACCATTGTACTTTCCTCATATGCAGCCTTGCATATGGAATTAGAAGAATGCATGAGGCCATGAACCCCAAGGCTTGCAGTATTTGCCTTGCAGATAGCTGGGTTTTTGTGGCCACTTGTTTGAAGTAAGTTGTCAAATTAATCCGTTTCTCTGGCGTGAGGAAAGCCATCTGGGAAGTTGTTTTCAAGCTTGCTCCCAGGAATATAATTTGTTGACAGGGTACCAGGTGGGATTTCTTTTTGTTTATGGTGAACCCCAGACAAGAGAGTACCCTTTGAACAAAGGCCAGATGATTCAAAACAATGTCCTTGCTTTCTGCCTGAATTAGACAATCGTCCAGATATGGGTATATTTGAATATTTCTTTGCCTGCAAAATGCAATGACTGGAGCTAGGCACTTTGTGAATACCCTGGGCGCAGTAGATAAGCCAAAGGGCAGTGCAGAGAACTGATAGTGCATGTAGCCTACTTTGAAGCATAGGTATCTTCTGCAAGACTCCCTGATAGGGATGTGCAAGTATGCTTTTAAGTCTAGTGTTGCCAACCATGCATCCTTGCCTAGCATAGGAAGCAGCTGGTTAAGAGTCAGCATTTTGAATTTTGGAATCAACAGAAAGGTGTTTAGAATAGAAAGGTCCAGGATAGGACACCATGTATTGCCTTTTCTGGGTACCAAAAAAAGTCTTGAATAGAAACCTTGTCCCTTTTCCTCTTCTGGTACCAAGTGAATAGCCCCCATGTGAGAGAGTACTTGATTTTAGGCCTCTGCCCACTGGTTTGGGGGTAGATCTGGCCACCCACTTGGTGTTGGTAATGTGTGGAAATGAAATCTGTATCCTTGGGACACTATATTTAAAACCCATTTGTCCTGGGTAATGAGTTCCCAGTTTTTGGCCTGCAGACCAATCTTTCCACCTAAAGGAACATTCAGTAGGGAAGTGCTTGGAAGTTTTAAAAGCAAGTCATTGAGACAGTTTTCCATAGGGGGGAGTCTTACTCCTCCCAGGTTTGGGTGCGGAAACCCCCCACTGCCTAGTCTTGTGTGTACCTTGGGACTGAAATCTGGGGTTTCTGCTGTGTCTGGGTTTGGCTTGAGAAGACCTGGAAGGGGCTGGAAAGGACCAATTTTTAGAGGGCCAGTGCCTACTAAATCTAGGAGGCTGAACTTGTAAGAAATTTTTAACAGTTTGCATAGATTTAGCTTTATCTTCCATCTTTTTAGAACTTCCTCAGCCTTGTTGCCAAACAGGCGGTCCTGATTGGGAGCATCCAACAATTTAGCTTTAACATGATCAGGCAAAGATTGCTCCTTAAGCCAAGCATGCCTTCTGAGCACAGACCCAGTAACAGCAGCCCTGCAAGAGGCCTCTAATTAATCAAATCCACATTGCAAAGTATGTTTTCCAACCTGTTCAGCAGAATGCATTAAATCCTGTAATTCTTTATTTTCAGCACAGTCAGGAATTAACATAATTTTCTGTTTAAGCAATCCAATAACATGTTGTTGATACTTTAACATATAAAACTGGCAGTTTAAACTTTCTTACCCCATCTATCCAGCGCCCTAGATTCTCTATCAGAGGGGATAGGATTTTTAGCAGTAGAAGCCTTAATGCCCTTGGGTCCCTGTGAAATAGTCTCTGGATCTGCAATAGGATTTTTTAAAAGGAACTTGTGAAAATCAGGAACCCTGTAATATCTGTCAGGTTTTCTAGGAGCAGGAGGCACAGAATCAGGGGCCAAACTAGATTCTGAAAAGGCATCATCAACAATGTCTAGTACAGGAGGTATAGCTAAAGGCCTATGCTGAGACAGGAGTAAGAAATCCCTAAGCCTCTTTTTTGAATCAGAAAAATCCTGGCTTTCCCAATGGAAATGCTCCCTTAGAGTATGTAAACCTGAATACACCCTCAGAAGCTAGTGCCTGCACAGCGGTTCCGGACCCATTCAAGGTAGAGACATCTGCAGGTTCCACAGTTGAAGCATCTCGTGGCATACCGGACTCTGAATGGGTCTCAGTAGAGGCCTGCGAGTCAGAAGTAGCGGGTATCAGGGGCTGTGAAAGCACCTCACTGAGTACAGGTGAACTGGCAACTAGCTTAGGAGAAGCGTCATCAGCAGCTTTGGACCTCGGTGGCCTGTCTCTGTCTTTATCTTTGCATTTTTTCAGAATCCCGGAAGTCGGATGTCTAACTGACGACATTTCTGGATAATTAAAGCGAGAACCGAAATATTTAGAAGCAAAAATATACTGACGATGGATAGTGCACTGATTAAATAAAGCACAAAACTGACAGCAAGGTACGTCATGGTCAGGGCCTAGGCAAGGAATACAGTATGAATTAAAATCTTTGTGAGGTATTTGCTTTCCACAAGTAATGCAATTATTAACTTTTGCTGACATCGGTAAGGAGCAAGAAAAAGTTTCCCCAACGGGGTACTGAGCTTTAGCTGAAGACTTCGGTTCTGAAACTCGAAAACGAAAACTTTAGGAGTCGGCCGACCGGCACTTGCAAACTGCTTCTGCTTCGGGCACCGCACGGCAAGAAAGACTGATGTAATGGCATCAGCTGCATGTTTTATACCCCTGACGACCTGACGTCATGGAAGAAGGGCCAGCAACCGACGCAGGACCCAAGACTTTGTTAATCAGGCTGACTGAGGCTACTGCAAGCAGATAACCCAAATGTAATGACTGCAACAGTGAAACACGAAGAACATCATAGCATCTACAGTTGGTGGGGTTTGACTTTATTGTCCTGAATGCACCCTTAAGGACTTAAAAAGAGAAAGTAAAAAGTCATGGGCATTCAGAAGCCATTAGAGCTGAAACACTGGAATGTATTCAAGGGGTTATTTGCTTGTTTCCCATGGGCCTACCTTGTAGGAGGTTTAATGTATTACATAGTGAAGACTCTAGTGTTGCTGGGTCTTTCTTCGACTTTTTACTAAATTTTTTGTCTCTGTGCCCTTTTAACCCTTTGGTTTAGATGTTACTTTGGATATTTTACAATCACCATAATGATATAGACATCAGGCTTGTTTTAAAATTATGTTTCTAAATTATAGCCAGACAAACAATTTATGGTGTACTGATGAACTCAGAAAAAGGGCAAAATGTGGCATGTCTACAGTTAGTGGGATTTGGCTTTATAGTCCTGAATGCACCAGTAAAGATATGAAAAAGTGAAAGTAAAAATCATGGGTATTCGTTTATTTAACTTATCTACATTTGTTTACCAGGGTAGTACAGAAGTCATGAAGCTAAACCACTGGCATGTTCTTAAGTGGCCATTTACATGTATAGCATTGTTCTCTACTACAGGAGGTTTAGGACATTACACAGGGAAGACTCTAGCTTTGCTGGGTCTGTCTTCTAACTTCTCACTTACTCATTTACTTTCCAACTCTTCTCCCCCAAGTCCTCTCTCAGTTTAATTTCTCCATGTCTTTTGGGTTTCTAATGCTTTGATGGGAATGGACCCTATTCCTAAGTCAGGCTACAATTAATGCTCATGAAATTTGTATTGTTCCAGCCTTTGATGCTAGCCAAAATTGCCCTTCTCAGCACCCGCAATGTGCCCAGAACTGACTCCTTTTGTAATTCATACAGCGTTACATGCATTGGCAGCATATCTAAGTATAACTGTAAATTCTTTATTAGGCCTGTGGCTCCTACTACTACTACTGGAACTGCCTAAGTATCCTTCATCCACATTGCTCTAATCTCTGCCTGCAAATCCTGATATTTTATTACTTAGTCTCTCTCTTTCTGTACACATAAGAAACTGTAACCACTGGATGAAGCAGTTTCAATGATCAATGCTACTTTTGTCTTTTTTTTCATACACTACTATATCTGGTTTTCTCGCATCTATTTTTTGAACTGTTATTAATGGGTGATCCCATGTGATATAAATGTCGTCATTCTCTATAATTCTATAATTCTTTGTGATTCGTTTTTCCAAGGCTTCTCAACTACTTGTATATTGCAGTGTTTGAACAATGCCCGATGCAGCAGACTTGCCACATTATCATTCTTTTAGTCATATGGGCCCTCTCACCCAGCAACAAGATGATCAACTGTTTTCAATTCTTTTTTATAGAACCTGGATTTATCTGTTTCTCCTGCATGTTTAATAGACTCTATAAATCAAAGAGTATGTAGTAAACTATCCTGGGCCACTATTATTAGCATTTCATCTTTTGGTTTCAGTTCAGCTCTCCTTAACCATTCCTTCATGAAATCTTGGTCAACATGAGGTTGTTCCAGGCAATATCTAGTCTTGCCACTATATTTATGGATTTTCCAATTTTTCTTCCCTTCTAATCTGATCCTTCGTTTTTTGGCACAATCAGTTGCTGTCTCATTTTTGTCTTCCTCTGGTTTGATTTCCATTCCCACTTCACACTAACATTCCTGCTAAACTAAGTAAGGATGTCATATTAGACTTCTTCTCCTCATGTTTGTTTAAACTTTCACTACGTTAAGATCTGCTGAGTTCAGCAGATATGTATACAGTCCTGTAGTTGCAGATCTACACATGTAATCAGTTTTGAGGAGGCCCATATGTCTTTCAGAGCAAGGAATATATAGTTTTGGTGTACACTGGAATATATAGTTTTGGTGTACACTGGAATATATAGTTTTGGTGTACACTGGAATATATAGTTTTGATGTACACTGGAATATATAGTTTTGGTGTACACTGATTTTGTGTACCATTTGATAAGTGTGAAGCATTATTCTTGCTTTCCTACCCAACTGATCCAATATTTTTCCAGACAGTCAATCACTCCAAAACTGTAAGTTAGAACAGAAAGAGCAAACTGACTTATAGCATGGACTTTATTTCTAGATGAAAAGGCAGTTTACAATATTAGTTTTAGTCTTCTGAAGTATTATTTAATGAGTTTTACTCTCATTTAATGCAGACCCTTTATCTATTCCCAAATATTTATATACTCCCTCCTGTTCAAGTTCTTTTATATCATATTACTGTCCCAGATTGATATTTTCTTGGTGCTGCAGCTTTCCTGTTCTAAATGCTGATTTTGCATATTTATCAAGACAAAATGCCATTCTTATATTAACTGAGAAAGTTTTAACCATCTGTAGTTGTGCCTTCAACTCCTTATCACAGGAACTATACAATTTTAAGTCATTCACAAGAAGTAGATGAGGTATCTTTAAACAAAGTTGGTTTCCGGGAGCCAAACTATAACCATGATTTAATCTGTTAAGAAAACAGCTTAGTGGGTTAAGGGCAACACAGAAATAAGTAGTGGCAGAGAATCATCCTAGAATATATCCCTTTGAATGTTTATACCAGGGATAATAATTTGTCCTTTATTATGGCTGAACTGCAAAGTGTTTTGTCACAGTTTCATGATCACTGTAATGTAAGTGATCAATATAGAAGATTTCTTATGCAGGTGTAAGCATTCCTTTATCCATGAATGTGGAAAGTTGTCAAATGCTTTTTTTGTATTGTAAATATGCCATATGTAGATTATTCACCTTTTTACAATTATTCACCTTTTTAGAATTCAATATTATTGCTTTATTTAGCAAAAAAAAAAAATATTCTTTGTTCCATATGACTTTCTTTTGTTATCCTTTTGTTCTATTGTTATGATTGATTTTTTTTTCTAAATGACCATTAACTCTGTCTGCATCATTTCAGTATATAGCCTGCATATTGTCAGAAGCAAGTTATTGGTTTATAGTTTTTAGGATGGCTTGTACAGTCACTCTTAAGGAGGAGCATCATTTTTTTCCAGTTGTTAACTGGTTTGGTGTCTACTTGGGGTATGCATGTAAGTAATTCTTATTCAGGGCTAAATCTTTGTGTAAAGATGTTAAAGCTTTTAGCCAAAAGTTAGGTACTGCAACTGGGCCGGTTTTTATTTTTGTCTCATTTCTCTATCCATTATTTCTTCCCATTTTTTATACTCTACATTAGAACTCCTTACTGTTTCTTTAATTCTTCTCTCCATTCAGTATCTTTGTTATGTTTAACATAAATGCTTCACCGAAATGTAACTATTTCTTCTTTATTTGGTTGTGTTTATATTCCTTTCCCTTTGTTTTCCAATACTCTATAAAATCTTTTTGGGTTATCCATAAATACAAAGGAAAATTGCAAAGCAAGCAATTTATCTGCATACCTTCTAAGTTTTTCTGTTTGTGTTGATATTTTTAGTTTATTATTGGCAAAAGTATATGACAAATCTTGATTTGTTTTGATACTGTGTGTTGCTTTTATCATGTATATCTAAGTATTTTTGATAATCTGTTGGCTTTTCTATATTCTTCTAACAGTGATACTTCTTGTCTTAATTGCTTTACAGTTTTCTCTAACAGATGTTTCCATGGTGGCATTTTACTTGCTCCCTTCCTTTCGTAAATCAGCATTTTTGGTAACACTTTATCCATTGTTAGTTTAACTGAGAACTGTAACATATTCTGTTTATTTCTGTTATATCACACACACTTCTCTTAACAGTCATGATTACTGTGTTCATCTGTTTACCAATCTTTTAGTGTTTTGGGTTTTATTTACTTTCTGTAATATACTTATTTCATCTATATTAACATATCTATCCATCTCTAATAAAGCAAGCAGGTCTTCACTTCAATCATATTTTTTCCTTTACTGAGAACATTTTCTTTGTTTTTTGTTTCCTGCAAGCAATCTACAAAAAGTTCCAAAAAAATCTTTCTATGAAATATCCTCTTCAGATGCATCCTGCTTTATATGCTTCTCCTTCATACGAGAACCTTTTGGCCCATCATTCTACAACATTACCTACAGAGATGTTGCTGTTTCCTGCTACTTCCCTTGCTGTGCAACTTCAATTGGACTTTTGGTCCAATCTTCCAACAGAAGGCTCCAGAGTATCATCATGTTGCATAGCTTCTTCAGATGCATCCTGCTCAACCTGCTACTCCTTCATTTTCGGACCTGTAATTCCATAATGTTGTGACAATGACTGCGTTGGATTCTTCACACTAAATCCTTCACTCTGCAGATAAACAAACAGAAATCACAGTTATGGATTAACGTCTACCTTACTATTCCTTTTTTCTATATTTCCTGTTGGTTTTCTTATTGTTTGTATTGTTAAATGCTCAATATCTGTGTGAATTTGCCTCTATTTCTCTTCAAATATCTGTGGAGCTTTTTTTTTTTTTGGTATTAATTAGCTTGGCTTTCTCATCTGCATAAATATTGCACCATACTAGATCACTTTTTCTTTCTCGTGTCCGTGTTTCTTTTTTATGCTTTTTAAAAACCTCTTTTTTATATATATTTTCACATATCTTCTCTCACTTCTTTTTCCAGGCAGCCCAAAAGTTTCTTTGTCTATGTAATGTTTTTCATAATTCTGTTGTATTAATGACTACTAATTTCCCTTTGAAGACTTTAATGTTTTTTTCTTGGGCAAGTATTTTTCTTTCCTTTAATTTCTCTCAATCTTTCTAAATATCTTCTGTCTGAAAATGCTGGGCTTTGGGGTAGTAGTAACAATACACAATTTGTTTCTTATCCTCAATAGTCTGCTTTGTAATCTTTATAGTTCTTTTTGTCCTGTCATTTTTTGCGGACTACTACTTTCTTCTACAATGGAGGGGCATCTTCCTCTCAACAGTGCAGTAAGAAACATGAAAAAGTCCTTTTCCTGTCTCTGTTTAGCATACATATTCCCTGTTTTGCAATTTCGCCTATTTAGTCTTCCTGTCCATATTAGGCACCCTCTTTCCTCTCTCATTAGTATCTTTTCTACCAAAATCTCCAGTTCCTCCCTAAAGAGTACTGCCAATCATCTTTTCCATTTCCCCTTATATGATCTGGTGCTACTGCTCATGCACTCAGTGTTTTAAATTTCTGATTATCTTTGACCTTGACTTTCATTTCCTACAGCAGGTTTACATCTGCATTTCCCCAAGTGCACTTATTATTCCTTCCTTACTTGGACTTCCCCCAGTTTCCCTCTAATCAGTCATAACCCCCTTTTCTCTTTTGCTCCTGTCATCCCCTCCTTTTTCACTTTGAGCTAGATGATTTCCCTTCCCTTCCATCCTTTGGAACCATACATGCCTACACCCAGTATGTCATTTTAGAAGTTGCCTGATTATCCACTCCTGAAGAGATGCTATGTCTTTTTTTCCATACAGTCTCCTTTACTTTTCTCCCTTACTGCTTAAACATTTTCCTTAACTTTCATTTGTTTTACTCCTACACTTCTTTTTTATTCCTGTTTCTGTGATCTTTGCCCTATTTTTGCAGAGTTGCTACCACCTGTTACTCCTTGTCTTCATTTGCACAGTTCTCCTCACATTTCTTTCACCTCCTGCACTTCTACTTGTCTTTTTTAAATTCAGAATTTTCCCATGGTATGTCATGTCCTTTCTCTTGTTCCTCTCCTGTCACCTTCTTATCAATCACCCTTCAACTTGCCCATCTCACAGTCATTTGTTTCAGCAACCATGTTCTGTGGAACTTAGTCCTTTCCCTTTTTCTCCCTTCCCTATATCATTCTGTGGCATGATCCACTGCCACAAGTCATATCATTATGTAGCATGATCCACTGCCACAAGCCATATCATTCTGTAGCATGATCCACTGCCACAAGCTATATCATTATGTAGCATGATCCACTGCCACAAGCCATATCATTCTGTGGCATGATCCACTGCCACAAGCCATATCATTCTGTGGCATGATCCACTGCCACAAGCCATATCATTCTGTGGCATGATCCACTGTCACAAGCCATATCATTCTGTGGCATGATCCACTGCCACAAGCCATATCATTCTGTGGCATGATCCACTGCCACAAGCCATATCCTTCTGTGGCATGATCCACTGCCACAAGCCATATCATTCTGTGGCATGATCCACTGCCACAAGCCATATCATTCTGTAGCATGATCCACTGCCACAAGCCATATCATTCTGTAGCATGATCCACTGCCACAAGGTGACTTCCACATTCACGTATGTGTACATTTTCTTGTGTCTTTCTTTTCTTGTTGATGTGTTAATCTCTACTTCCTTTTACCTCATCCCAACCCTTTTTGCCTTCCTTACCCTCTATGTACTTAGCCTTTTTCCCTTGACGATTTCACCCCCAACTTTAGACATGTAGTTTCACATGAACTTTGTCATTATTACTGGTGCTCACAGTACACCAAAGGGAACGTGTGTTCATGTTGAATGCTGTTTGTCCAACTGACAAATACACTTTTAGTGAACATATGGTGTTGCCCTTTTTCTTCTGCTGTGTGACCATGGAGTTAGTACATAAAAGTTAGTGATGTGGGGATCTCCTTCCACACAAGAGGGTTGCAGGTTGCTTGACCCTTGCAAAAAAAAAAATTAACGGTCATGTTTGATGAAGTGGTTTTCAGTGATTTTTCTCATTGTCAGGAAGAAAAAATAAAGCTTTGACAAATAATCATGAATCCCGTCAAAGTATACTTACCCAGGAACAGTGAAAACAGCAGCATGGCATTAAAAATAAAAATAAAACAAATGTATAGTAAATACTATTGCCTCCTAATAACAACTAACCATGTTGTATGCCATGCTTTGTCTAATTTCTAACAGTTCTGACACTGAGGCAATCAACACAAAAAAGACATTGCAGTAAAAAAATGAACATTGCTTACTGTTCACTCTGTTTTACTTTCCTTTGCTTCATTCCCACATTTCATCATTTATTTATCTTTGCTATCTGGCAGTTGCCCCTTCACTCCATTTGTGGCATCCTCATTTACATTTGCTTGACTGCTGAAGTTGCTGTGTTTTTGTTCTCTACTCCTCCCCCCCCCCACTCTTTCACACCAGCACTCTCACAAACAGCAATTTACTTTCTATTTTGATCAGAATATGTCTAGCATAGCCGGCCTTAGGCATAGGCCAACTAGGTGGCCGCCTAGGGTGCCGCTTTAGTAGGGGCACTTTTCAAGTATTTATTTGGTGTAGGTAGACCAGGATGGGGGCACTGGGTGGTGTGGTGGGGGGTGCCATGGTGCTCTTTTGCCTAGGGCACTGGTTGACCTAAGGCCACTCCTGGTGTCTAGCCCTTTGTATTGATTCTTCACAAATGTATGCTTATAATCCCACCTCTCCTAAATTCTACTGAGAACCTGCAGTGTTTTGTCTGGCTTCTTTTGGTAGCTTTTTCCATGCCTTTTTAATGGGATGACCTCTGTGTACCACTTCTTTTGTTTTCTCTAAAGCAATCTCTGCTTCTATTCTTGACTCTTTCTCTGTAGTCTAATTTTCTTCAATATGTTGTGATTTGTCCCAATATAATTCCATATCTGTTGGTTGCTTTTTCTCCTGTCCCTTTCCTGCTTTTTATTTCTGTGTTAAGGCATCAATCCTCCTCATCTGTTGTCCCTTTTCTGATTCTATCTTTCACTGTTCCATTTTTCCTGCTTAAAATCACTCCATACCTAACTGAACACTGCATCAGTACTGGCTGCATTCTTTTTTTGCAGAGGACTGTTGTGCTGACAAGAAATGAGAGTCAGATTATGTTCTTTTGGTAGGAGGTTGGGATCTCCTTTCACCTCTACTTCCAAGAATCGGCTGAAACCTTCTCTTTTAACTCTGCTTCAGATTCCCAAGATTTCACCATATGGCAGGCTCAGACACAGCATATGGCTGTGCAGTTAAAGAGGCAGTATCTAGTCCAGAGCCACAGACCATGACATTGAGGTTAATGTTTCTTTTGTTGGAAAAAAAAACACAAAGACAATAACTGATGCCTACAAAAATATATGTAGGCGATGCAGTCTGGTGCATGGTCTACTGTTAGTATTGATCAGACATTCTTTCTCATTTTTAAATTATTTATTTATTTATTTTAATTTCAGAATAGGTACTCATATTATTGTTTGTAAAAGTCATGCCTGAGTGCTCACCGACTCCTGTTCAGTGATGTATTAAGGCATTATATAACAAATAATCAAATGTTTAACTGTTTTGCACAATACATTGTAGTGTGGTAGTGTATCTAAGTATGCATGCACCGAATGTCTTGAAGTGGTACAATTAGTAAAAAGTGTTACTTCAGTACATTGCATGAGTTCTTACCTTGCGAATGAATGAAAATGTATCATACTGTTTTTCTGGGGTTTTATTTTCTATTATGGAATGTATTCTCAGTTTGAACTTTGCTGTCTGTTAAAGTATCGCACATCAGATTATTTGATTTTCTCAAAAAATAATTTTTGGCTTTATTGACAAAAACATAATTTGTTCAGTGGTGAGGGTGAAATGGCAGCAGTGTTTGTTTACATGGCAGGATACTCATTTTTTTTTTTTTAATTTTCTTATTAGTGTTTCCCTTAATATTTGAGTATTGCTATTTCTAAGCTGTATGTAATTGCCAGCTGTAACAATGATAATGCATACAGCATTAATGGTAATCTTTGTAATCTTATTATGACATACAGTTTTATTTCTATAATTCCCTGATGTTTTAAAAAATACAATTAGAGATATGCACACAACTGAAAAGTATACCAAGTTTCCTGCATTTTAAATTACTTTACTTAATAATCATTCCCCTTTGAGTTAAACATTGACGTGTGTTTGAAGGTCAAACCGTAAGTAACAGAAATGTCACACTTGAATCAAATGAGTCATACACATCTCTTAAAGACAGGCTCAGTGATGGTGCAAGTGATTTTGAAGAGGGGCTGTCATGAAAACTGAATGGTGAGTTGGTCCAATGTTGTGACCTACCTCATGTAGGTGATTGACAGGCACTCATCTGACAGTGCTGTGGGACCATGATCATGCCCTCAAACGACAGATGTAGATAAATGATGACATGGCCCACATGAAATCTGTTGTACTTGTTCACCCCCTTTTAATTAAAGTACCTTCTTGAGAAAAATGTGTAGTCTTGTGTTATCTTCCCCAGTCCTCTTCACCATCCAAGACTGACTCTTACTTGAGTCTGGTAAGTCCAAACTAGTGTATGAATGGAAGTGACCACAGATGCTTGGTGTGCCACCATATTACATATCAGTGTGATCATGGCATTAACCCTCCCTTTGTTGTTTCTATGTAGTGCTGTAAATCTTCATGTATACCCTGGAAGATTCTGACCATTTCCAGATGACTGTCTGTGGCAGTGGTTTCAGCCCTAACAATGTCATAGCATATTTACTGCTGGGCAGCCATTGCGTTATGTGCTTCCTGGGGTAGCTGTGACAAATTCCTGCACCTTGTGCTCCTTTGTAAAGGTGTCACTGTGGACATTCTCCTCTGACTTTCTGCCATCATCCTCAAAGAGTTTACCTGGGTTTGGAGATACAGGTATAGAGGTTCATAGGTTTTCTTCCTGCAAACGTATGAGTGTAATGTCAGCTTGTGCTTGACACTGTGATGCCCTGTCACTTCCTGCAGAGTTATTAACATGTGACTTTGTGATACCCTGTCACTTCTTGCAGAGTTATTAACATGTGACTTTATGATGACTGTCACTTTTTGCAGAGTTATTAACATGTTGTGGAGTGTGAGATTCTGCCATTAAAATGGGTACCACATGCCACTGTCCACAGGCTGCCTCATAATTATAACTATCATCATCATCACCATCTAAAACAACTATTCAACTGCTGATATCCTCCAAATTTATTGGTATAGTGGAACTGTTTTCACTGCTGAACCTGTAAACATGATTTGAAAATATTACTAATAAAGAAGTAACATACACTACTGTATGAGTAAGGAGGTGTGGAGACACTTACCAAGCAGACTGCCTTCATTATAATTTTGTGCAAAAGTGGTGGGATCCCCTGTTAATAATAATTGTCTTGTGTGTTCAATCAATCATTCCATGTCAGCATTAAATTCTGTATATAAATATATGTTAGTGTTTTTAAACTGACCTGCCTGAGCAGATGTATGCTGCTGCTGCAGATATTGGTAACAACCAGTACCTACACTGGTTTACTATCAAAAGGCAGAAAGTCAGTTAAGTGACAGGCACTTGTCTGAACATGGTATGTGCGACATTTAGAATGTCGACCTACAAGTGATCATCAGTTGATAATATCATAAGTAAGGCAGGGACACGAAGCATGTTTGGAAACGACAGCTGTCAACATTAATATCGGTAACACATTGTCGATGTTGCCGCTTCAACCACTGGACCTATTTAATATTCATGAGTCAAGTATATGCGTCAGTAACATCACTGTTCGCGTTTTTCAATGTCGCGCTTTTGATAATAATCCATCTACACCACATTTGATTATTCCAGTCTCATCATCCTCTGTGTCACAGTCATCCCCACAAATGGAGAGAAGGTATTTCTCATTTGGTGTTAAAGAGATGTATTGAGGGCCCCGCCTCCTCTGTACTGCTAAGGTCAATTGCATTCTGCCTCAATTTGCCTCTAACATGTCCTACTGTATCATTTGCCCTCTTCCTATACTGTGTTAATGTGCAGTTTCTTCCATTATCAGTGTTAATGCCCATAACAACTTGATTTTAGGCCTTTGCTCTTTAAGCATATTTATGAGTAAAGAAATATATGTAGATATGCATATATATGTGTGTAAAATACAGATGTACAACTGCGTAAGTACACTTACAACTATTCTTATGTATATAAATGTAGGTATTTATACACAAACAAAACAAAAAATATTTGCATCAATACATACTTTTATTTGCATCAGGCATTACCTTAATAGTTGAAGTACATGCAGGCCATTTTTGTAAAGAAGGCCAGAAAACACAAATTAGTATGAAAACTGTATAACACAGTTATTTCTTCCACAAAATTAACTGCAGCTACAAGATGACTGAACTCAGTCAGGCACCACACTATAGACAGAATGGAAATTAGGGGAGGAGGGTGATGGTTATAGTGTCAAGTAAATGACCAGAATTATTTTTGTGACAGATAAATACCTGTATTACTTCTGTTTGTTCTTCTTTCGGCTTTTCCTGGTTAGGAGTCGCCACAACGGAGCTCTGGTCCGCTAATGACTGGCAGTAGATTTTTTACGGGTGCCGAGGTGCCAGCTCGATGCCCAACCTTCAACGAAGGCACGCCCATTCTACGCATGTCTTTTGAACGCCACTCGACCATGGGGAGGACTTGCAGACTCCACATAGAAGGCGCTCCAGCCGAGAATCGAACGGGAGAACCTCTTGCTGTGAGGCAACAACGCTACCGCTGCACCACCGTGGCTTAAACATTTTTAATCAATCCTCTTATGCACTTAAAGTTATTAAGCAGAAAATTATCAAAGTACGCACTATTGTTCTGAAGTATATATATATATATATATATATATATATATATATATATATATATATACTGCATTATTTATGTGTAACAGTAAATATGTTTTGTTTAGTGAAGGTTGAATTGAAAGGAAGTGAAAACTTCCTTTCAATTGCTACATTTATGTGTATGTGTGTGTGTGTGTGTGTGTGTGTGTGTGTGTGTGTGTGTGTGTGTGTGTGTGTGTGTGTGTATATATATATATATATATATATATATATAACTTCTGCATCTACCTGAATGAAATTCAGTGTTACATAAAACTGCAAGTTAGTGTTTGATAAGATTCCTGCCCCCCCACCCCCACATCAGACAATCTGAATGAAGATGCACTCTTACTATTTCAACTTACATTAAAAGAAATACTAGTATAGTATGAGAATTCGGTGGGGAATAAATGTTTAAGGAAATAAACAGATATACTAAGCAACAGTAAATGAAATGCCTTGTAGAGTACTAGTAGTCATATCAGAAATGTTAAGGTAAAAAAATGTGACATTCAGGTAAACAATGGTTTTAGGTCTAGTCTGTCTAGCCGAAGAGGAAATTAACTACATTAGCACTCAATGTAGGACACTTAACAGACTGGTTGAGGGTGCTGGTAACTATGAAAAAAGCAATACATGTTATTTTCTGTCTTCAACTGATTTCATTACTATATAACCACAAAAGTCTTTAAAAGAATGGTAATATAAGGACTATAGTGCTTTCAGTACAGCACTGTAACCAAAGGAAAAGGAAATGTAAGATAATAAATGCAGTATTCTGTCATTTAAAATGCAACTGCAATATGACTAAAGTACTTTCAGTACAATATTGCAACCAAATCCATATCCATACCAAGCATACATTTCAAATATATTACCATTTCTTATGTTACCATCAGTAGACTGCAAATAAAAACTTCACCAAAATCACAAGAAGCGTAAGGCTTTCACGTAGTCCTTCGCATATACTTAATTAACATACTTAATTCATATATTTAATTAACTTCAGGTAGTTTAGACTTCTGCCATTAGTAGGTGCGTTTATCAAAACACCTTTCCCTTTCCTTAGTATGTTCAAACAAGGTGTGTTTACTTACATATGCATATAGGACTAGAGGTACTCTTTGCAGATAACCACTATGCATGTGCGAAACTCAGGTCTATGAATATTGCCAAGTGTGTCCAGCCCTGTGTATTCATTCTTCATAATGTATGCTTACAATCCCTTCTGTCCCAAATTTTGTTGAGTCCCTAAATGGTTTGTCTGGCTTCTTTTGGTAGTTTTTTCAGTCTATTTTTGAGGGGATGATCTCTTGTTGACATTTCTTTTGTCATCTTCTCTAACGCAATCTCTGCTTCTATTCCATACTCTTTCTCTGCAGTCAGATTTTCTTTCATATGTTTCTATATTGTAATTTGAGTCAGACTTTCTTCAATGTGTTTCTGTATTGTAATTTGAGTCAGATTTTCTTCAATGTGTTTCTGTATTGTAATGTCATATCTATTGGTCACATTTTCCCGTCCCTTTCCTGCTTCTGATTTGTCTGTGTTAAGGCATCCGTGCTCCTATTTTTGTTCCAGGTTAAAAACACTCTATACCTAATCAAAAGCTACATTGGACTGGCTGCATACTTTTTATACACAGGGCTTTTATGCTGACAAGAATTGTGAATCGAACTGTTTTCTTTTGTTAGGAGTTTGGTAACGTCTTTCACCTCTACTGCCAGGAGCTCGCTGAGACTGTCTTTTTTTAACTCTGCTACACAGTCCCAAAGCTTTACCAAGACTTCTAAAAGTAAAATGCTTCCATGCATTCTTTGCAATAAGCATGACTTGGGAACTTAGAAGACGTGCATATCCTGATGTATTGTGCTCCCCTCTCTGTAACCATTGTAATCCAGATGTTTCTTTATTAGGGTCATTGAGTATTCCACTGTTATTTTTATCCTCACACTTTCCTTCAGTGTGGACCATGATCTGGTATTAAAAAAACTGTTAAGGTTAATCATTTTGCACATTTATTTATTTTATTTATTTACATTAGTTTACCAGGTGATAGCCCGGCTGGGCAAAAAGCCTGTTTTCAGCAGAGACCCAGGGAGAAGAACTCCAGTACATAGAGCATAGTGATACATCATGAGAAAGATGATATCTTATTTATACAAAACATATTAAAAAGGCATCATATACAGTAAAAAAATAGGTTCCAAGGAAATAAAATGAAGCGTAGTACAAACAATAGTTAGCACTTTTTTTCATCTTTACACTTGCATTATTTATTTATTTTTTTGAGGAACAAGTGACTAAGGAGGTACCAGAAAGAATAACTGAATGAGTAGGAGGTATCATCGCCAGGCTGGCTATGAGAACCAGTTGAAAAAGCATACAAGCAGGATTATAGTATAGAAAAACAGGTTAGTCTGGGAGTGAACAGGAGCAAGTCCAGTGGGTTAAGAAATGTTATTTTAGTCCATGCTTGAAATCATGTGCATTATTGATGGCTAATATTTGTTGTGGAAGAGAGTTACATATTTAGAGATTATACAACTTTATAAACAGTCACCAAATGAATTATGTGTTTTGTTAACTTTGAGTAGTACCTTGTTAGCTGACCTAAGAGATTTAAGGTTTGTATATGGTTGGACAAGATCCTTTAGAGCTGGACAGTTATCTGGTTTATACGTAACTGAGTGAGCAATTAATAGTTGATTTAGTGTAAGTAAGTTTGGGAGTTCTACCCAATTAAGCTGATGGAGGGCAATGCAGTGATGTGTTTTATGAGGGTGGTTAGATGCAAACCTGGCAATCTTATTGTAGCAGGTAACATTGCCCATCTGACTACTGTTTCCTTTCAAATCAATGATCTCTGTCCATTGTTGGGTCTAAAGACTCTAGTGGCTTCAGTTACATAAACAGGTATGTTTTTACATAGACATTCCAACATACTTGTAGTATCTTTTCTCTTGTCCCAGTGATGCATAGATTTTCAGTCTCTGTGTTGGTCTCCTGATCATCTAGCTTTTAGTAACAGTATTTGTTCTTCCATTAAACTGACCTTTTGAAGGCAGGAAGGCAGCTGTTCCTCTACACATTTTAGTCTGGATCTGTTGTCTGATTCATACTCTTGCAGCTTTTCCAGTGTTATCTGTTATCCTGCTACTGTCTGCTTCAGGAAGGAGACATCACCAGCCATTCCTGAGGCAATCTGTGGAATTTTGTCACACTTTCCATTTTTTCTCTGCCTGGTAGTCACACAACTAATCTTCTTTCTCAGTTTTACTTCAGTCATTACTTTGGAGTGGAATCCTTTTTTTATTATTTTTAAGTATATGGCCTCTTCAGAGATCCTGGTTCATTCAGCCTTTTTGTAAGAGCTCAGTCACTCTCTACCCCAACTTCTTCTTTAGCAAAGGGTTAAACTATCTTAGAACAAAACTGATTGCTGACATGAAAGGAATTCCCTAATTTTGGAACTGCTAGGGAATGCAGCACAGACCGCAGCCATAAAAAATGTGATTACTTGGATAAATAGTTTAAATAAAACATTTATAACATTTTTCAAGCACAGAGGAATAAAGGGGAGGACTGAATAGGAGGGGTGGTCTTTGGGAAGGGGAAAAAAGGTTACTTAACTGAAAAACTTTAGTATCTATAGTATCACAATTATTTTAACAGATTCATATGAATTTATTCTGAAAATATAGCCAATGTGGCCATGTTATAATATATCTAGCTATATATATATATATATATATATATATATATATATATATATATATATTGCTCTATTGCATTACGTCGACACACCACAATGTCAACAGCTAACTGATCAACCACAAAAGGTTGACGTATGCAGCTGGTCAACATCTGTGAATATTCCCTTTTCCCAGAGACTGTGCAATCTCAGAGTTAGTATATATAATTAGCAGGGATGTGGCGGGTGAAGGGGAGCTTGCCCCCCCCCTGAAATAAATATGTTATTTTTTTTCTTTTGGTTGCATGCAGCAAGAATTTTACTTATGCACGTGTTGTTGATTGTCACCATTTCCGTTCATTTCCATTGTCAGCACTGTTGTGCGTCAACATTCTTGCCATCAACATTATGGTGTATCTACGTAATACAGTAATTTCACAGGGGTGTGTGTGTGTGTGTGTGTGTGTGTGTGTGTGTGTGTGTGTGTGTGTGTGTGTGTGTGTGTGTGTGTGTGCGCGCGCGTGTGTGTGTGTGTATATATATATATATATATATATATATATATATATATATATATATCTACGTATATGTATGGAGAGAAAGATACATACATGCATAACCTGCCTCACAATGTTTGCTCTAAAAGTAATAGTAACATTGAAAACAGTTGTTTTTGTATTTTACTTGAATGTATGTACAAATATGTCAGGATAAAGAGGGAAAATGTTCCTGACTTTCAAAGCTGTGCCTCCTATAGTGATGGCTGTCTTCAGCTGCAGCAGCCTAGTCTTTGGTCCAGCACAGCCACCACTGCAGTAACCAGATGTTTCCCTTTATGTCCTCAAAGTTAGTTTGCTCATTTTTGTTTTATTCAAGCTTGGTTTCTTGGAAATCATTATTAAGCATAATTCTAAAAGTATAAAGAATCTCCATCAGAAACGTATGACAATCAATAATTCCATCTTAGATGATTTAACGTTTTCTTTGTACCAAAAGGAATACAAGTCTATTTTTATAAAGGCTGATGAGAATTTCTCTATTAATAAAATGAAGACGTATATAAAAAAATCATCAGGAAGAAGAATGAATGTAAGTCTAATATGACATAGCTAGTTTCTAAGGGCAAAAAACTTGGACATAGAGACATTTCATACTCCCCTTCCCAAAAGAGGCATGACATCAAACGTTAAAGACTACTTGGCAGAACTCCTTGGATACTTTAAGATGAGCTTAAGCAGAATAACTATCCCTCTTCCTCTAACAACAGCAAGGAAGATTTTTTTTACCAAGGAGATTGCAACATTTGGCAAAACATCCACAAATGAAAAATACATTTTGTAGCAACACTGTCTTTCAAACAGAAACCACAACAACAACGACAATGTTTCAACAAGTAGAAAGTTTAATCAATTATATAGAAAACTTGGTTGAATCTGTGGATGGTCATTTTAATAACCAAATTATTTATAATTTTAATGACATAATTCTAACCAAGTATTATTACAATCTTTTTAAAAAAGGTTTTACTTTTCAACCTTCTGGAAGAGTGGACTTGACATTTGTCTTAGTCAAGCTAAAAGTGTTTGAAAGGAAATTAAATCTTTGTCTTTTAGTCCCCGGTGGTTTGAATACAGCTGGCTTTAGTAGGTGTACTACTATTAATCTGATTCTAACAACTTTTCTTAGATTGCTTGACAATCATGTTGAGAAAAGCATTCATAATTTGTTAAAAAATGTAAACACCAGAAAACACTTTAATCTCCCACCTGTCGAATATAACATTTTGAAAGACTTGTCTTTGAATAACGGGACTAGAGTGAAGAAACCCGACATGGTGGGGGGGGTCTAGTTATTATGGACTCTTTTTATTGTATAGTTCAAAAATGTTCAATCATTTGTACAATGACAATTTTTATTCAGTAGCCTCTAGAAATGAGATAAGTATTAGCTTTAAAAAAGTTGATTCATTTTTAAATGAACTTCTTTTATAAAAAGTTATTAGTTCTTTGATTATTTGAAAGTGGATTATCCTGTCATTCTGTATATTTTCAGAAAACCTAAAGTCCATCAGGACCATAGTGATCCCCCATTGAGACCTATTATTGCTGAGGGAGGGAGTAAAACAAAAGCTATTAGCTATTTATGTTGACTGGAAATTAAAAGGCGTTATGGAACTATTTCCTCAAGTTCTTACAGATTCCTGCCATTTACTAGACATTTTACATAATACTGACTGCAGCAAAGAAATTTAGTTAGTTATAGCCAATAATCAGAATGTGTTCACTGTAATTTCACAAACCTTAGGGATGAAATGGTTTTGTGATTTGTTAATGGAAACCATTTTTTAGCTCTGCTAACAATGTAGATTTAACCTGTGATTAGTGGGTTTGGCCTTGGCAAACAATTATTTCATGTTTGCAAATATTTTTTAATCAAAATTCAGGTGCTGTGGTGGGTGAAGCTTCTATACCAATTTTGCTAACTTTGTACTTTATTACTGGGAAAAACATATTGTTTTTAAAAATAATTTTTTAGTCATGTCAGACTGTATACATGCTACTTTGATGATTTATTTATTTTATCTGATGGTAACCTGATTGACTTAGAATTATTTTTCAATGTTTTAGACCAAAACCACATTTTTTTTAAAAAAAATCAAATATATTTACTCTGAACCAGCTATTAACTTTCTGGATTTCATTATTTATAAGAATGTTAACAATTATTTTTAGGAATCTACAATTTTAGAAAAGCAATGTTTTGTAATTCCTATTTTCATTTGCAAAGCAATGTTTTGTAATTCCTATTTTCATTTGCAAAGCAATGTTTTGTAATTCCTATTTTCATTTGCATAGTAGTCACTGCGGTGGTGGTGCTGCGGTAGCATTGTCGCCTCACACTAAGACGTTGTCCTGTTCGATTCTCATCTAAAGCGTCTTCTGTGTGGAAACATGCGTGAATGGGCGTACCTTCGTTGAAGGTTGTGCATCAGAGCTGGCAACTCTGCACGTAAAAATCTACTGCCAATCATTAGCGGACCGGAGTTCCGCTGTGGCGACCCCTAACCGGGAAAAGCCAAAAGACACAACAACAACAACATTTGCATAGTAGTCACCAAGGTTAGATGAAAAGGAATACTGTTAAAGGGCAGTTTGTTCAACTGTTATGGTTAGTGTCTGTCGAGTGCAACTTTGTCAAAGAAATTCATATTTGTAAACTTTTTTATTGATAGATAATACTGAAATTAGCTTACTGGTGGGATTACTAATGAAATTAATATTAAGAAAAATGAGTGCTTTGTACCCATTATTCTTAAGATTACTGTAACTGATGGTTTCAGCAACAAGACTGTTAATAAGTCTGAATACCAGAAGGTTATGTGCCTTATTATTTCAAATGACAACAGAGATATTAAAATATAATTGTTAAGCACTGGGATGATTTTAGTCACTTTGAATGATACATGGATAAAATAAATAAGTCATCCCAGTTTTACTATAAAAACAAAAATATTAAACATTGTCTTGCAATGGGTACTCATGCAAGTGTGACTATTTATGCTGGGATATTTTGTTGTGGCATATACAAACAGTACAAATATATTAATGTTAGTAGCTACTTTACAGTAGCAAGCAAAACTTTTTATGCTAATGGTCATTATAACTGCAACACCTCTGGTGTTATATATTTAACATCTTGCACACCATGCCAATCTTTTAACATCAGTAAAACAATAAGTTAAGAACAAGAATTTATCAACACAATTACGCATTTAAAAAAAGAATCAAATGTCCAAAAGAACACTCTGAAACAGCAGGACAAGCTGAAACTCAAGTAAAGCAGTTCAAAGTTTAATAAATGATAAAAACAAACATTGACTGAGCACTTTCATCCCCATTAACTGGAACTTCATCAGAAAAAGGACATGAAGAATGCTTTGGAATGCCATAGTGGGGGTTGTCCCAACTTCAGTAAATTTACTTTTTTGTTCTTAAAAAAGTGACCCACTTTGAGAGGGGTGGTAAATTGATTTATGATTGTTTGATTATAGTCAAGTTCATAGGTTCATAGGTTCATACTAGGCTATCTGCCCTAGGGCATTTATAAGCCTAGCCAGAGTGTGTTTGGCTTTCGCCACCCATTTTAAATAAATTTTGCTATGCCTTTTTTCGAGGTTAGTATTCTGTGCCTCTATCTAACAGTGACACAGAACTGATACCCGGGGTAAACCTACGATCTCCCATCCACTCATCAAGATTCCTCTTGAAGAGAGTCAATGAGGGACTCTGCCATACCTGGACTGGGATTTTATTCCAGAGTGAAGGGAGCCTCTGGGTTATGAATCTGTCCCTCCAGCATGTCCTATTTATTTCAGTGCTGAGGTTCAAGTCTCTCGAGCGCATAGTTCGATGGGATTTGGATTTTCTGAGGTGCAGCATGTCCATTAATTCCGGGTTGGACATGGCTTTATACGTCAGGCACAGATCGCCTCTGAGCAGGCGGTATGCCACTGAGTAGAGCTGGAGTTTCTTTAACCGGGCAGCATATGGCATCTGTTTGAGCCCTTTGATCCTCTTGGTGAGGTACTTTTGGGGTCTTTCCAGTTGCTGCAGGTGTCTGGTAAGGTACATCCCATAAGGGGCATTGTACTCAATTATGGGCCTGATTAGGGATGAGTAAAGAGGCACAATGACCTCCCCTGATCTAGATGTGAATCCCTTCATGATTAGGTGGGCTACATAAAATGTTCTTCTAACCACTTTGGCCACGTTGTTGTCAAATGAGAGATTGCTATCAACTTGGGACCCCAGGTCCCTAATTACTTCTTCTGTACTTAGTGGATTACCACCTATGTGGTAATTTGTGGGCACTTTGTTTTTGCCAAAGGGGATGACTATACAATTTTTGGCATTTAGCTTGAGGCCATGGCTCTGGCACCAGTTGTCTGTTTCTATGAGGCCCTTTTGGAGGATGCTTGTGTCACCCAGTTTGCAGTCATCTGCGAACTTGGTCAGCCACAGTCCTTCCGTGTTGGCCTGTACCTCCGAGAAATATATACCGAACAAGAGAGGTCCTAGGACTGAGCCTTGTGGGACGCCACTTGTAACTGGTTTGGAGTCTGACATGGCTCCAGCAATTCTAACCATGTGGGTTCTGTCCTTGAGCCAGTTTGCAACCCATCTTGTGACATAGGGGTTTATATTTAAGCTGGTGAGCTTATCTATAATGCCCAAGTGGGGTATTGTATCGAAGGATTTTGCGAGGTCCAGGTAGGCTGTGTGGACCACCTTCCCCTCGTCAATGGCCTTGGTGACTGTTTCAAAGAAATCGACCAGGTTTAAGAGGCAGAATCTGCCCTTAACAAAGCCGAACTGGGTAGGATCCAGTGTCTGTAGGCCCCCAATATCTTTATTTATGAGGTCCATGATGATCCTTTCCATAGCTTTGCAGACCAAGCTAGTCAGGCTTATGGGGCGATAGTTTCCAGGATCCGTTGAGGCACCACCTTTGTGGAGAGGGACCACTGTTGCTGTACGCCACTCTTTGGGTACATATCCTGTAGTAAGGCTGAGATTGAACAGTAGTTTTATGTTTGGGATTAGCTCTTCTTGGAGTTCATGTAGGACGCAGCCTGGGACACCGTCTGGTCCCATTGATGCTGTGTTTTTTGCTTTGGAGAGGGCGGCTCTTACCTGAGCATCTGCGATGTCAGGGGGCAGCACTCTGCTGGGATAGATATTTGCCCTTTTGGTGGGGAGGGGGGGGAGAAGTTTGCACTGAACCTGTCAGCTAGGATGTTGGCAATGTCTGGGGTTCGGTGTATTTTTGTCATTTTGGACTAATTCTGAGCATATCTGGGAATTCCCACCCAGGTTCCTAACATAACTAAAGAAAGCCTTGTGATTATCCTTAGTGTCCTGTGCAATTTTTCTCTCGAAGCTGGCCTTAGACGATTTTATGAGTGCCCGTAGTTTTTTGCTAATACTGATCAGAGATGCCTTCCCTTTTGGGATTTTACTCTATCATGTAGTAGCTTCCTCCTTCTATTGTATAGTTTGTTTATGGCTGGGGTCCACCAGACAGGACGTCTGCCTTTGGAGGATTGGGTCTTGGTTTTATTTGGGATTGCATGATCCATGCATTCCTGAAGGTGTTCATAGAATGCGTTTATAAAGGATTCTGCTGTCTGGGCCGTATTTTCCACAGGCCCGGGGCTTTGAAGGATTCCACCTCAGTTTTGAGGAGTGTGAAATTTGCTTTAGAGAAGTTTTTCACTGTGGTTTTCTGGGCAGGGGGTGGGGTCGGGATGTGAATATCCAGTGAGATTAGTTTATGGTCTGATCTTACAAGTGAGGGATACACTTCTGGTCTGGAGCATAGAGTCCCCATGTTGGTGATGATCAGGTCCAGTATGTTTTCCCCTCTTGTGGGAGTGGTAACAAGTTGTTCCATAGCATTTGAGTTTATAAATTCTAGGAACCTTTGGACTAGGGTGTTGGAGCTAGAGTAATGCTCCCAGTCTATGTTTGGGTAGTTGAAGTCACCCAATATAATGGTGTTTGGAGAGCTCTTCATATTTTCCAGTGTTCTCAGGAAGGCCGAGTGGGGTTCCTGGGTTTGGGAGGGTGGTCTGTAGCAGGCTATAAACTGGAAGGCAGTTTTACTCACTGTTAGTTGCACATGGATAGTCTCTGATGCTTCGTGCTGTGCCACCAACCTGGAGGTGTGGGTATCTTTGACGAATATTGATACTCCCCCTCCTTTTGTGGTTCGGTCCAAGTTTTGGGGCCAAAAAGCATGGTATGAGGTATTACCTGGTAGTGCTGGGGTGCTCTCGGGAGCTTTGAACCAGGCTTCTGTTACTGCACAGATATCAATGTTCTCCATGCTAAGGAGAGTTTCGAGTGCGTGCATCTTGAGGTTTAGACTTCTGGCGTTGAGTAGCATTACTCTTAGTTTCTTATCCCTTGTGATACCTATGGAGGTGGGTTTGATTTTGAGCTTTGCCTAAAAAAGGCACTATGGGGGTAGCAAGAGCCTTTGCCAATATCTGAAAGCCCAGGGGTGACAGGTGCAAGCCGTCCCTAGCGAAGCATCGTGGCTTGTCGAGCATGTCATCCCAGGCTTACAGGCATTGGATCCCCTTTGAATGACACCAATACTTAAGCCAATTGTTGAAATTGATCATCTTGTCTTCATATTGTGGCATCATTCTTGGTGAGGGTAAGATGCTACTCAAGGTCAGGGTCATACCGGCCTGGGCTACATGCTCAGAGAGCTCCTCTATGTCTCTTTTCATGTAGTCCAGGGAGGTACGTCTCAGGTCATTCACACCAGCATGGACAATGACTGAGTCATATTTGTACTTGCCTTGGAGTGACCTGAGTGCTTGTGTTATGTGGCGGATCCTAGCTCCCGACAGGCAGCTCACCATGACCTTCTCCTTGTTCAGCCTGGTGAGCAGGACGTCAGTGTGCCTGACTATAGAGTCACCTATTACAAGTATATCAGGTGTGTTGTTTAGCCTTAAGGGCTGTGACTGTTCAGCACACTGGATTTGTGAGCTATGTGTTTCACGTGTTTTGTTTTGGGGTAGCGGTTGCTTGGGTGTCTGCTTTGGAGGTCTCTGCTGCTTAGGCAGATTTTTATTTAGAGCCTCCGAGTATGTTTTTGTGTGTTTATGTGTTTGGTTTGTTGTAGTGGTAGGTCTATGTGAGACTGGAATTGTAGTGAGTGTGGTTTCCTTCTCCTCCTGACTGGTTATGCCAGTACTGAGTTGAGAGAGCTTAGCCTCCAGTTTGGCTATATGGTTGCATCTCTCACATGTGTTGGAATTTGTTGGGAGGAGGAGAGGGTTGTCTGTGTACATGAGGCAGTTGTAACATTGCCTCAAGATTCCCAGATTCACCAGCTGGACCGGAGAGGAGATTGACAACTGACCTTTGGACATGCTAGAATAGTACTGGGAATTCCTTTATAATTGAAATAAAGGGCCAATGGGGAACAAGGTACTCAAGGGGAGTTTGTGAGGGTGTAGTGCTTTTAATTTTTTAGTGCTGACTTAGTGAGCAAGTGCCAGGTAACTTAAATGCAATGTGTTACAGGTAACTTAAATGCAAAAACGACAAACAGTAACTTTCTTTCAAGTGAAACAAGGAAATAAGTACAGTAAGCAAAGTAGATATCACTAGGGATCCACAGAAGCGCTGGAAAGCCGCGTTTTAGGTGAAATTAGCATTTCAGGGAAATAACAAGCAAACAAACAACAAGCATACAAACAAAGCTAGATTCAGCAGGCCTGGATCTAGTCTATGCTACAGCAAACAAGGTGTATCAATTTCAGCAAGAAATAGTTCAAATATGTAGGCACTATAAGCCTTTAACCAGAAATTCCCAGCTCAGAAGGGCAGAGTCCAGCCTCTCCTCCCACAAGAGTGAAGACCATGAACCTTCTTAATGTAAAATAACTGGCCTGAAGCCCAGGTGCTTAAACCAGAACTAATACACTTTTAGAATAACAGACACTGAGCCCTCAATCAGCAGTTCCCAACTTAGAAGGATGTAAGCTACCTATCCTGCCACCACAGTGCAGGCCACAAACCTTCCTAATGTAAAACAACTGGTCTGAAGCCCAAGTGCTTAATCCAAAAGACTTAGAATGATAGCTACACTTTAATCAAGTTACTACCAAGCAGTAATAAATACAATTGAATACTTTATAGAATGCCTGGATTAGTGCTCAAGTTATACAAACAAAGCTAGATTCAGCAGGCCTGGATCTAGTCTATGCTACAGCAAACAAGGTGTACCAATTTCAGTAAGAAGCAGTTCAAATATGCAGGCACTATAAGCCTTTAACCAGAAATTCCCAGCTCAGAAGGGCAGAGTCCAGCCTCTCCTCCCACAAGAGTGCAGACCACGAACCCTCTTAATGTAAAATAACTCTCCTGAAGCCCAAGTGCTTAAACCAGAATTAATACACTTTTAGAATAACAGACACTGAGTCCTCAATCAGCAGTTCCCAACTTAGAAGGATGTAAGCTACCTGTTCTGCCACTACAGTGCAGACCACAAACCTTCTTAATGTAAAACAACTGGTCTGAAGCCCAAGTGCTTAAACTAAAAGGCTTAGAATGAGTTACACCAAGCAGTAATAAATACAACTGAGTACTTTTAAGATTACGCAAAAGCAAAATAAAGTAGGAAGAAACACAAATACAGTAAAAGCAGATAAAAAAAAAATTAAGTGGAAAGAGAGAAAGGAAAGAGAGAAAGGAGTAGCAGAAACTAAGCTGATTGGCCTTCTCAAATGTTCTCCCTGTACTGGGTAGAATGAGGTAATGACACTAGACTGGGAGGAGGGTCCCAGATCAAATTTACACTAGGGGCGGGCAACTGCAAAGCCACCAAATGAAAGTTTTAAACAGCTAAAGGAGCCTCTAGAAAAAACAGTTTAACTGCAACAAGTTATCAGAAACAAACAACCCAACAGATGCTTAATAAAAGTGGACAATTTCCAGTTAATACCTCACACACAGTGAAACTAGCTAGAAAAATACACAGTACACAAAGTGCTATAAATAACAAAGAAATAAAGAACAAAATAAACAAAAAACAGGATACTTAATGTTATATATTATAGCTCCGAGTTTCCTCAGTGTCCTTCCTTCAATCAAGCTCAGTGTGAAATGGCAGAACACTCACAAATGAACTTAGGTAACAGAAAGTTGAAACCTGAGACAGTTTTTAAGAAAGAAATCTCAAAAGAACCAATGAGGTGTTTAGTCTAAGCTGTAATCCAGGTGACGTCAGTCAGCCAATGACCTCAAACAATTCTCTCTCACTGAAATGCCTGATGGCTTTGGCTAAACCAAGATGTCCCTGAATATGTGCTCAGACACACAGCCTCCACAAACACTAGGCCCAAATACAAGCCTGAATATGGAAATGCTACAAATATCCCCACTACTTAGAACAAACTGCAGAAATGTTTCTCACAGCTGAAAAGCAGCAGTGAGCCTTTAAATGAAAGTTTTAAACAGTTAAATGAGCCTCTAGAAAAAAGAGTTTAACTGCAACAAGTTATTAGAAACAAACAACCCAACAGATGCTTAATAAAAGTGGACAATTTCCAGTTAATACCTCACACACAGTGAAACTAGCTAGAAAAATACACAGTACACAAAGTGCTATAAATAACAAAGAAATAAAGAACAAAATAAACAAAAAACAGGATACTTAATGTTATATATTATAGCTCCGAGTTTCCTCAGTGTCCTTCCTTCAATCAAGCTAAGTGTGAAATGGCAGAACACTCATAAATTAACTTCTTAGGTAACAGAAAGTTGAAACCTGAGACAGTTTTAAGAAAGAAATCTCAAAAGAACCAATAAGGTGCTTAGTCTAAGCTGTAGTCCAGGTGGCCTCAGTCAGCCAATGACCTCAAACAATTCTCTCTCACTGAAATGCCTGATGGCTTTGGCTAAACCAAGATGTCCCTGAATATGTGCTCAGACACACAGCCTCCACAAACACTAGGCCCAAATGCAAGCCTGAATATGGAAATGCTACAAATATCCCCACTACTTAGAACAAACTGCAGAAATGTTTCTCACAGCTGAAAAGCAGCAGTGAGCCTTTAAATGAAAGTTTTAAACAGCTAAAGGAGCCTCTAGAAAAAAGAGTTTAACTTCAACAAGTTATTAGAAACAAACAACCCAACAGATACTTAATAAAAGTGGACAATTTCCAGTTAATACCTCA
>NC_056735.1:761803796-761918796 GCF_019279795.1 Protopterus annectens | reverse complement strand
ATAGGACCATATAGGAGATTACTAGGATATCGACCCAGAGGTAATTTTAAGCCTAGCCATTTCATCCCAATGTTATACCAAAGAAATGTTAGTCAATACCCAAGATTGCGTTTAGTGATAACTATTCATGTCCAGGAGGGTTGTGGGCTCTATCCCCGGTAAGAACTTATGGTGTCCCCATCCACTCGCCCAGGTTCCTCTTGAACAGGGTCATAGAGGTGCTTTGCTTCACATGAATTGGTAGCCTATTCCAAAGATGCAGCAGTCACTGGGAGATAAGTCTGTCCCTCCAGCATGTCAGGCCATATTCAGGAATCTGGAATGGGTAGCCCTAGTCCCATTTGATTTACAGGTATGCAGCCAGTTCATTAGGTTTGGGTCTTGGATTGCTCTGTAGGCCAGGCATAAGTCATTCATAAGACATCTATATGATACAGAGTATAGTGACAATGACTTTAGTCGGTCTGTGTAAGACACATGCTGAAGCCCCTTGATCTTCTTTGTTAGAAACCTTTGAGGTCTCTCTAATTGCTGCAGGTGCTTAGTACAGTATATGCCAAATGGGGACGTTATACTCAATTATGGGCCAGACAAATGCTAAGTATAGGGGTGTTATAATTTATTTTGCTCTCGAGGTGATGCCTTTACTAATCAAGTGTGCTATGTAGAAAGCTTTCCTTACTACAGTAAATACATGGTGGTTGAAATCAAGGTCACAGTCAACTTGTGATCCCAGGTCCTTTACCACTTCATAGGTACTTAGGGTATTGTTGTTGATTTGATAGTGTGAGGGGACATTGTTTGTGCTGAAGGGAATGATGATGCATTTCTTTGCATTCAAGCTGAGACCATGACTAATACACCAGTCTTTGGACTGCGTGAGACCCTCCTGGTATATACTGGCATCATTTGGGGATTCAATGATTGCACCTAGTTTGCAGTCATCTACAAACTTGGTCAGTCACTACCCCTTAGTTTTGACCTGAACTTCTGAGAAGTATATACCAAACAGTAGGGAGCCCAGCACTGACCACTGTGGCACCCCAAGGTTAACAGGTCTGCTGGTTGATGTGGAGTCACCCACTTTGATAGTGTGTGTCCAGTTTGTGAGCCAGCTGGCAACCCATCTTACAACACAGATATTTACATTCAGTTCTTTAAGTTTATCGGTAATGCCTGAATCTGGGATTGTGTTGAAAGACTTTGCCAGGTCAAAGTATGCAGTGTGCACAGGTTTGCCCTTGTCAATGGCCTTGGTCACATTTTCAAAGAAATCCACCAGATTTACCAGGCAGGATCTGCCCTTCACGAAGCTGAATTGGGTAGGATCTAAGGTTTGGAGGTTACCTATGTCTTTATTTATGAGCTCCATAAATTCCACAGCCTTACAGATAAGGCTGTTCAGGTTTATAGGTCTGTAATATCCCGGGTCTGTTGCTAGGCCACCTCTGTGGAAGAGAATGACTGTTGCTATTCTCCATTCCACAGAAACAAAGCCTGTGGTTAGACTATGACTGAAAATGGTTCTTAGTGACGATGACAGTTCATGTTTTAGCCTGTTTAGAAGACAGCCTGGGATGTCATCAGGTCCCATAAAGGCTGTGTTTTTTTACCTTGGGCAAGGCTTGAGGATCTGTTCTTTAGATATGTAGGGTGGGGGTGGGGGGGTGGGGGAAGGTTTCTTGTAAGTTAGACAGGGATAAGGGAATGAAATTTTTGCCAAACCTATCTGCTATCAGGTTTGCTATCTCTGTGGGGTCAGTATGTGTGACACCATTGGCCACTAGTTCTGCACCTGCTTGGGTCCTACCCATTAGGTTATGTACATCGCTGTAAAAGGCCGTATGGTTATGCTTGGCTGTACTTGCTAAGTTTCTTTCAAAGGAGTCATTGCAGGATTTGATAAGTTGTCTTATTTGCCTGTTGAGGCTGAGGAGGCTGCTTTCCCATTGTTGGGACCTTGCTTTTGTTTTCTTAGACAGCAACTTTTTGTGTTTATTGTAAAGTTTGTTGATGCTGGACATCCACTATGGCAGCTTGTTTTTACTAAGGCCTCTGGGTTTGATTCTTTTAAGTTTATACACTTATGCAAGTGACTATACATGGCTTTAGTATAAGCTTCAGTGTAGTTACCACTTCCAGCTTGGGGTGGGGATTGGAATGTATTTATACCTTCACCCAGGAGGGTATAGTTTGCCTTGGTAAAGGTTTTTAGTCTGATTTCACCCTTTGTGAGTTCTGGTGTTAGTGCCAGCCTGAAGGTGACTGATTTTTGGTCAGTTTTAACTAATGAGGGCCCGACAGTTGCAACAGTGCATCTGTTTGACATGTTGGTGGGGACCAGATCCAGAATGATTGTTCCCATTGTTGGGGTAGGGTCAATTTGTTCCAGGGCATTTGAATTAACAAAATCAAGGAACTTTTTGCACTAGTGAATTAGGTTTCCCAGTTGATGGTAGGATAATTGAAATCCCCCATAACAAGTGTATTCAGTAAAATCTCAATTATCTCCATGGGAGATGTGACCCATGGAGGGGTCTATAACTGGTTATGACTTGAAAGGGGGTCTTAACCACCATAACCTGGACCTGGAGTAACTCCATGGAGTTGTCCAATCTAACTAGACAGGAGGTGAATTTATCTCTTACATAGATTGAAACACCACATCCTTTTGTTTTCACACATTCATTTTGAGGTCTAAAGGTGTGGAAGGCATTGTTATCTGCATCTTCTAATGATAGAAGTGCTTCCAGGGAGTACAGTTTTTGGTTTAAGCTCCAAGCATTTAGCTGCATGACCCTTATTTTGTTCTAACAGAATAGGAACTCATCCTTGTAGAGATTGTAATATGTGTCAGTTTACTGAAACTGCTGATAGATTTGAGCATCCCAAGATCAAGCAGGTTTATAAATTTAATTTCTTTGCAAATTGCAAGAGCTGTATTCTTGTTTATTTAGCAAGCTGCACTGTTTGTCATAGTTTTTATGTTGGTAAAACTAACAGAGCATTGAAACACCATGTATGTGAACACATTTATGATGTGTCCAGAAAAGATAAAAGAAATGCACTGTCAAAACATATTCTAGCTGCTGGAAGTACTCATAAGTTTAAGTTTATTGTGCTACAGCTTTTTAATGCCAGCATTAGAGGTGGTGATGTCAGGACTAAAACAGCATGAATTGAAACTAAATGGATTTTAGAATTACAAAGTGACAGAGGGAAGGGTTTAAATGACTATGTTCCTTTAAGACCACTGCTTAGGTCATGTGACCTTAAGAGGTAGACCTAAAACTGTGTGTATTTAAGTAGCATTCCAGGCCTGTTTCATCGATCTGAAGAAGCACCTGGATAGGTGTGAAAGTGCTTGTCTCTTTCTTGGCTGTTTTTAATATTTTTTATGACATTTTTATGTTGTTTTATTAAACTTTGGAACTGCTACTTCACTGGATTCAGCTGTGCTGACTGGTTATTCTTCTACTTGGCTTATTTTGTTCTGATTGGTTAATTTCATGTCGGAAATGTTGTTTTTGATACCTTGCCTAGAAAAGGCACTATGGGAGAGGCAAGAGCCTTTGCCAGCAGCTGAAAGCCTAGACCTGCCAGATGCAAACCATCTTGGCAAAGCAGCGACATTTGTCGACCATGGCTTCCCAGACTGACAGGAACTGGATCCCCTTTGAATGACACCAAAAACTGAGAAAATTATTAAAATCAGTAATTTTTTTGTTTATACTGTGGCATCATTCTAGATGAGGGTAGTATGCTGCTCAAGACTAGGGACATACCTGCCTGGGACACATACTCAGAGAGCTCAACCTTGTCTCTCTGCATATAGTCCTTTGAGGTATGGCTCAGGTCATTTACACCAACATGAACTATGACAGAGTCATAACAGTACTTGTTGCTGAGAGACTTGAGTGCATGTGTGATCTGATGAATCAAGGCACTGAACAGACAGCTGACCATGACTTTCTCCTTGTCCAACCTGGTGAGTGGGACATCTGTGCGTCTCACTATTGAGTCTCCAATGACAACAACATTTGTTTTTTGAGTGTTACACCTTACTGGCTTGGTGGGTGAGACAGTGGTGTTGCTATAAGTCATGAATGCTGTGGGGACTTTGTTAGTTGTAACAGTCTTGTGCTTTGGAGGTCTCTGGTGTTTTGGTAAGTTTTTTGAAAGAACATCCGGGTATGTAGATTTATGTGTTTGATGCATACTATATGTATTAGTAGTGGTATATGTATGAGTAATGGCACTATAACCATATGTAGTGGTGAGTGAGTTGACAACCTTCTCTGTGTTACTGTTTTGAGTGGCAGAGCGCATGGATTCTAGATTCATGGTGTAAATATATCTATCACACTCTGTACTAGAGTGTGTTATTAGTAGAGAGTTGTCTGTGCACACGAGGCAATTGCTACACTGCCTCAAGAGACCCAAGTCAACAAGGCTGGGAAGAGAAACACAGGTAGTCTAACTGTCCATAATGCCAGGTTGAAGACCGTTGTCACTAGGGGTGGCTATTCAGAATTGGTCTCAGCAGAGCTCAGCTGATGGATATATATTTCTGCCTGGGTTCTAGGGAAAATTTGTTGACTTTAACTGTCTGGCTTTGGCACACAACTGTGTGGCAGTGCACAGTGCTGTGTGACACACAAACAAGCAGAAACCTGCTCAAATGCAGTGCCTAAATACCAGAAACTAAAACTTGAAAAAAAACTTTAAAAAGATTCAAAAGGGCCAATGAGGATGCTTATTCCAAGCCCTAGACCACCCTCCCTTTACCAGACAGATCCCAATCATCACAATTCTCTCACAAAAATGCAGACAGGCCCCCTTCCAATTAAAGATAGCCTGGAAAACATGCTGAGAACAAACAAACCACTACAAACAGTTCCAGAAGCAGCAAGCCTGTATCTGGACTATGCTACAGCTACTAGTTGCCCTAGTTTCATCTGAAAATACTAGAGAATGTTTAAAAACAGCTGACAAATAGCAGTGAGATACTAAAAAAAGTTTAAAACAGCAAGAAATCAGCAAGGACGCTCTTAATAATGTTTTAAACAATTAACATTTCAGTTATTTAAACAAGCCTGGCAGGAAAACCAGAACAAGCAGAACATATAGCTTAAAAACAGTGAAAAACACCAGTAAATACTTAATGAACAGTGAAACTAACAAAATTGCTTTGTAAACAGTGAAAACAGCAATAAAATTCAATTTAACAGGCACAGTAAAACAAACAATTGCAGTACAACAGTGTAGTTTAGTACACAGTAAATATATACAGTATAAAAGTAGGCGGCAGACAATAAAAACTGCAGTAAATAGTATAAATAAGCAAAAAAAAAAAAAAAAAAACAGGCAACAAACGATTTTTTGGAAGCTCAGAGGCTACTAGTCATCTGGTATCTCAGCACAGAGTTGTGCCTGGTAGCCCACCTCAGTTCAGCTTGGTACAAATAAGCAGACACCTGCTCAAATGCAGGACCTAAATACCAGAAACTGAAAACTTTAAAAAGTTTCAAAAGGACCCATGAGACTACTTATTCCAAGCCCTAGACTGGCCTCCCTTTACAAGACAGGTCCCAATCAGCACAGTTTTCTCACAAAAGTGAAGATAGGCCCCTTCCAATTCAAGATGGCATGAAAAACATCATCAGGACAATCAAACCACTACAAACAGTTCCAGAAGCAACAAGCCCATATCCGGACTATACTAAGGCTACTAGCTACCCTAGTTTTACGCAGGAAACACTAGAGAATGCTTAAAACAGCAGAAAAATAGATGTGAGACATTGAGAAAATGTTTCAAAGAAACCTGTTTGATGAAGATGAGTCAGCAAATGAAGGATGTATAATTACAACCCTCCCGACTGGAGGGTTGTTGGATGAAAAAGAAATGGTGGTGCAGAATGAGCCAGAAAATGAAGGAAATGTTTCCTGGGGAGACATTATGGAGAAAATATAAAAGGAGGATACAGAGACCATCCTGAAGAATAGTGATGAGATGGAAAAGAAAACATATGCAGAGAAAGTAAAAGAAGGCAAAAGTGGAGTAGCAGAAAAGAAGGCAGAAGCAAATGAAAAACTGAAGTATGTGGTAAGGAATCAAAGTAAAGAGAACAAAGAAATGGACAGATATGAAGTGTGAGACAATTTAATAGCTCCTTTGGATGTAAAAGCACATGTGGTAATAGCATTTATTCTTATTAACCAAGATACATTTTGTGACATTATATCTGAGACTGTTTTTTTCAATGGAATATTTTTGGAGAATATGAAAAAAGAGAGAATATAACCCCTGGAATCTTTATATGATAAAAGCATTTAACAGGGAAACAAAAAAGAAGATTCATGTACAATTTTGAGCAAAAGCAGAAAGAGAGACTTTGAAAGGACATTTGAAAGCCTTATATAAAGAAGTAATGGGCACTGCAAAACGTTTATGTCAAAAGGGGGTTATGGACTGGTGGCTGAGATTGTAACACTGTGTTAAAAATAAAAACAGAAAAAAATATATATATATATATATATATATATATAGATATATATATATATATATATATATATATATATATATAGTTCCACTTGAAACCATTGAATGTTCAGAACATCGAAGTTCTAATCATCGAGACCAGAACATCGATTTTCAAAACATTGAAGGTTCAAAGTGAACCACAGAAAAAGAAATAAACATTCAAAAATTATTTTATGCAGGGGGTTTGCCCCTGCACTATGTGGGGGCTGTGCCCCCCACACCCCCTACTTTAATATTCCAACTCCGAGATCGCACTACAGTGGGGTAAGGGAAATCTCCCGTTTACTGCTATATGTGGTAGCGCTAAACAGGAGACTTCCTGTACCCTACCTGCAATGCCAGCACTCAGATGGCACACACACACACACAACATGCAGGGCACCTTGCTGCCCTGCATATACACCCAAAAGTTAACATTTTTACTTACCTGGCACTTCCACTTTGAACCTTCAATGTTCTGAACATCGATGTTCTGGTCTCGATGATCTGAACTTCGATGTTCTGAACATTCGATGGTTTCAAGTGGAACTATATATATATATATATATATACCAAGCATGATAAATGTGGACGGGAATACGGGTCTTGTAAAATACAGGGGACAACCCAAAACATGTTTTTTGAGGATAAGAAGCGCATTTAATAAGTAATTCTGACAAAAGAAATGTTATATTTGTGGATAAATGGGACAAGATGCAAAAAATTTGAATTGAAATGTTATAGATGTAACAAAATTGGACATTTATGGATGGACTGCAAAACTGAAAATAACAGTAAGGAAAAAGAAAAAATGAACAAACAGCAGAAATTTCAGAAGTAGTAGAAATAGAAGAAAAAATATACGAGAAGAAATAATAAAGAGGACATAGAAGAAGGTTCTGAAATAAGTGATGAAGACAAACTGGGAGGTAGTAAAAAGGAAAAAGAAAAGAATTCTACTGGTAAAAGCGTAAAAGACAGACAATGAAAATTTAAAGAGATGAGTACAAAAGAAAAAAAGAAAGGAACTGGATGAAAAAGAATATATATACTAAGGATTTGGGCTTGGTATAAAGGTTAAGGTGTTTGACTCAAAGACACAAGGTACACTGTTTTATTCTCACTTTTGGGATCGAAATTGGTTAGGCTCAGAATGGTCTATTAAGACAGCTAGCCTAGTAATTATCTATGAGTTTTTGAAACCATGAATCAAAGGAAAAGGGAAAATGAAAATGTTTGCATGCTTTCTGCAAATGTGAATAGTATTAAGAATATAGTAAGAAGAATAAGAATTTTGGAGTGGTGTAATACATGTGATGTAGATGTAATTATATTAGGAAGACACAAGATTTTTAACAAATGAAGAAAGATTACAGACAGAGAAACTATGGTGAGAGAAGATAACCTGAAAGTTGGGAGATGAGAGATATTCTGGAATAGATGTATTCTGTAGAAATACAATAAATATATTAGATGTAACTTTAGTAAAAATGTGAAGATTAACCATTGTAGATTTAAAATGGAAAGAACAAGTATATAAAATTATAACATTATGTGCTTATACTAATTGTAAAGAAAGGGAAAAGGTTATTTCATCAGATTTTAGACTGTAGTGATAAATATGAATATTATAATAACAGAAGACTTTAACTGTGATTTAAGAGGCAAGCGTAAAAAGAAAAGAAATGATATAAGAAAAATGTTAAAAGTTATAAGATCTGATAAGTTAAAACTTTGGGACAAAAATACATGGACTTGCAAAAGGGGTACGTATAGATTATTTTATAGTATCAGAATGTTTAGTTATAAGAGAAGGGGATGCAGTTGAAATGGGATTTTCTGATCATCTTGCAATATGGCTACAGATAAAAGAAATCAAGGAATATATAAAAATAGGCAAAGGAATAAAAAGACTAAACGAGAAAGCAGGGGATGAAGAAGGAAAGAGATTAGTAATACAGTTATGGAAAGATCATATTACTATGACAATATTTTATGTTCTAAATGGTGGATGATATTTAAGGAAACATAAAAAATGTTTTTACAGTGGCAATATGATGTGAGAAAAGTGGAGAAAAAAATATAAAAGAACATATAACAATGCATTAGAAGATTTAGAACATAATGACAGAAAGTACTTTGACAAAGAAAAAGAACTATATGAAAGAAATCAAGAAAAAAATACAAGAATTGTTACATAAGCAAAGCTATTTTTTATAAGGAAAAAGAGAAGTATTGAGTTACTTAAGCATATTAGTACAGGAAGACGGTTGTTTAATGACAGAAATAAAAAATGTAAAAGGAGAAATAGAAAGAACTCAGAAAAAGATTACGAATAGTGCAGAGCAATACATACAAGAAATGTTTAAAGAAAAAAGACGGTAGTAAAAACATGGAAAGTAAAAAAGTTAACAGAAAAAGAGAATAAAGAGTTGGAAAATGAGATTTCTTTAAATGAGCTAGATTAACTATTAGGACAAGTTAAAAAAGATTTGGCTACAGTCCAGATAGAATAGTGTATAAAATATATAAAAATTGAAGGGATTGGCAAAAAACATTTTTAAAACATTTTGAATGAATGGTTAAATGAATGTGTTATGTATAAACAATTATGTAATGGGATACTTAAATTGATATGGAAGACGGAAGATAGAAGAGAATTAAAAAAACTGGAGACCAATAGTACTGAATATTAGTGATTATAAGCTCTTAATGAAAATAATACAAAAGAGATTTGAAACTAACATGGAAAATATGGAAGAAAGCATATATAGTATAAAGGGGAAGGTTTGTTAAAAATTATTAATGATAGAGAAATTGTGGATGACATTATGAACAGAAAATAAGAAGCAAATATCATGACAGGAGCCCTTAATAATGCATTTGACACAAATTAGACATGAAATCTTATGGGTAATAATATAAGAATATAATATAAGTGAGAAAATTAGGAAATTATGTATGTCAGTGTATATTAATAATAAAGTAAAATACTTCTGGTTGCTGGTTAAGCCATGAGATACATATGAAGAGTGGTGTAAGACAGTGATGTAGAGTGAGTTGTATACTCTTTGCATTAGTTATGAATGTGACAGTATGTGAAATAAATTACAAAATGAAGGAAGCAGGGTACATAACACCTGAAGGATTAAGAATTACAGTTCTATTAACATATGCAGATGATGTTAGAATAATTGCAAAAAAACAAAAAACAAAATTTGGATAAAAGAAGTAATAATTTGTACAAATCAGTGTCTAGAGATGACAGGGATGGCTTTCAATAAAGACAAAAGTAAAGGTTTAAGTGATGTAGTAAAGATCAGGGGTATATATTTTTCAATGAATGACATTTCTGTGTTAGGTACAACATTTGGGAATAAAGATGTAAGTAGAATTCAATTGGAAAAAAAGAATAGAAGAAATAAAGCCAACATTATTTCTGGAGAATATATAAATTATCATTCAGAATAAAAGGCGTATTTGATAAATGCAATACTGATGGGAAAAATATCATACTTAGCAAGTGTATTTATGTTGCAAACAGCATTTGAAAAGGTATTATTGGAGATATTTTTTTTTCATTTATATGGGGTCCTACATTAAACCCAGTAAAAAGTGATGACTGTATGTAAATAAAGGAGGAGGACGTTTAGGGTTAATAAACCGAGCGGTATATGCTGTTTCATTAAATTTGTATAAAGTGATAAAGTGGATACATGAAATAGATGAGTGATTAGTAGTAGAACTGATAAGTATGATAAATTTGGGGGGTATGGTAAAAAAGAGTAAAAGAAAAAAAAGAGTGTATAACTGAAGAAATAAAATATCACCAAGAAAAAATAGTTTTTGTGGAAAATAAAAAGTGATAATATAGAAAAAAGATAGGAAAGTCTGCCATAAGAATGTAATGATAAAACATTACTGTGTAACACCATGGGAGAAGCTTACAGATGAAAAAAGCTAGAAAATAAGAAGCAAATGGTGTAATCAGAATGTAGAATGTCGAGATTTTGTGTGGAGACGGGTAATATATAAAATGCCAGTAAAAGAAAATATGCCATATAAAAAGAAAAGAAAAGTGATAGAATATGTTTACATTGCCAAGAAGAAGAAACTACGGAACGTGTTTTTGAAATGTAAAAGAGTAAAAAAAGTTATGGGGAAAACTATGTAAAGAAGATTTTTTTTAAAGATATAAAAGAAGTGAATAAAATAAACATGTATATAATTAAATTATATGAATAGCGGTAAAAACTGAATATAAATAAATAAAATTATGTTTAATGGTAAATGGATTTTAGCAACAATATTAAGTAAAATCAGATGATGGTTATGGAGAAAGGAATGGGGGTCTAATAAGGATAAACATTTAGTATGATTGTAAAGGAAATTCTGAATATGTGTAAACAGATTTGCATATTTATATATTTGTACATATGTAAATATTTGTAAATATGTAAATATTTTGTAAATAATAGCTACTCTTTTCTATAGGTGCTGTGGAATTTTGTACATCTACCTGAGCTACCAACAACTCAGGCAGATGAGGCCTTGATTTAATGTCTCATTCAAAGAAAGAATCAGTAGCAGCTTCTGAAGTAAATCCTGGCACTTTACTTGTACCCACTCCACAGCCCTGCTGATCGTGCTCCCTGACTGCTTACACAAGGATCAGCCATCAATTTCACCATATCCTAGTTGTGGTACCAAGTGTAACTACTCCACCAACTCTGTAGGGACTGAGTTTCATACAGCCATTACCTTTCATGTAACGGGACTACAGTACTCTTCACCCTGCTACCTTCCCTGCTCCTCTCAAAAGAGAAACACAATTATACACATAACCTGAAACTGTTCTCTGTGAAAAGTGTGAAGCACAAATTTTCATTACATACTTCAGCAGACTTAAAATTACAAAAATGTTTCACCGGTGTGACCTCACAGTATAAATATATAATTGAAATATGCAAGAGCACAATCCCTTACAATTGGGGATGCAAGGGGCAAGCCTCATAGAAAAAAAAGTTCCTGTTCTCATTTCATAATTTGTTGAGTGAAGTATGTAACATCTTTTCCTGTTGTAATCTGTCATCCAAAATACAATTTTTTTTTTTGAAAAATAGATACAAACTCCAATGAAATAATTAAGACTAATTCAGCTGAAATCAAAATTGTATGGCAACAAATCATCTCTTAATGAAATCACAGAAGGCCAAGATAGCAGAATGTTTTTTTCACCTTTTTTCAAGTCACCACTGTGTCATAAATGAACATTAACCCTGAAAAACAATAGCTGAAGTTCCACACCTGGCATGATGTCATACTATAGGTAAACAGGAAAAGAAAAAGAGGAAGAACTCATGGCCACACAAAAGCACTTATATTCTGAAATAATATAACTCTTATGAACCTTATTTTTGGCTTCTGTATATCCATTTGCATCAGACACTTGCTGAATTCTACAACACAAGTTGCACTCTGTGACCCTATTGTCTATCTCATATTCCCTTTTGCTTCTTTGCTGTGTATATGTACATAACTCTAACTTGTAACTCCTGCTTTTTTCTAGAGTACTTGTTGATAACCCATGTTTATTGCTGAAGTACTAATACTTAGACTTTATACTGTCTTGCTTGTTTTTTTTTCCGTAATTATGCATTTCCTTCTATACTTTTTCTGTATTTATATGTGTACTGCTGATCACTGAGACCTAGTTACGGCTGAAAAGGGTTAATGGACCATGCCATTTTCATATGGAACCCTGTGCAGGCTAAATGCAGAATGGAAAGAGCATGCTGGGTGGAGTTTTGAGTACATGGGGTATTAAAATGCCCCACTTAGCAAATGTTGTGGCATACCACAGTCTGTGTGACAGGGAAGGTGTAACAAAAGGAAATGGGATGAGAAGCATTTAGACAAATACATTGTGCTGTTTTGGAAAACAAAAATGTTGCCCTAATGTCAAATTTCTACATTTTAAATAATAAGTATTTTGTGATTCAGGTCACTGTTTCCTGTTAACAGACAAAAGATCTGCATACACTGACATTATCATCATATTCTGTTCACATCATTACATATTCACCAAGTTCAAAAACAGATGGAAACCCTGGCTATTGTCACAACTCCCACTATTTTTTTCCCTCTGTATCTGACTTGTCAAGTCCTTGCATCCTTAAGACTTCAGTACAGGTCACCCTTTCTCCTTCAGCTATTTCAGATGCCACTTTGTAAGTTTTTCTGCATCTTCTGTCAATGGAATGTTCCAACACACCCTACATTATTCTCTCAATAATCAGCCACTGATTTAATAACATTTAACCAATAAATAAACTGGCTTAAGGGCACAATGGTGGTATTGCATTTACTGTTTCTGCCTCAAAGTGTTTGGACCTCCACGTCAGTTTTTAGCTACCAGACTTTCTGTGTGGAATTTGAATGTTCTCTTCATGTTTGTGTGTTTTTATCAATATCCCTAGTTTCAGTATAGCAATAACCCACGCCTGGGTGTGGGTAATGCTGGATTTACCCACGGTTGGTGTGGTTTGGTCACGAGGGCGAAGCCCGAGTGGCCAAACAAAGCCGACCGTGGGTAAATCCAACATTACCCACACCCAGAAGTGGGTTATTGCTATTATACAATGACATTATTTAAGAAAAAAAATAATTACTTTTCTTAAATAATGGCATTCTATAATGCCTTCTTGCTGCCCTTCCGTATATTCTGCGGCAGTTCAGATGTACTGCGCATGCGTATGCCTACGCAGTACATCAGAGCTGTGGGCAAAAGCAACGGAGAAAGCAAAATCTCCGTTGCTTTTAAGAAACTGTTTCGCTATGTTAAATGGGTTTAACATAGCAAGACAGTTTTGAAAAAAGCAACGGAGAATCTCCGTTGCTTTTTAAAGCTGTCTCGCTATGTTAAACCCATTTAACATAGCAAGACAGTTTTGAAAAAAGCAACGGAGAAAGCAAGATCTCCGTTGCTTTTTACAAACTGTCTCGCTATGTTAAACTCATTTAACATAGCGAGACAGCTTTAAAAAAAGCAATGGAGAATCTCCGTTGCTTTTTTTTAAAGTTGTCTCGCTATGTTAAACTCATTTAACATAGCGAGACAGTGTGAAGCAACGGAGATCTTGCATTCTCCGTTGCTGTAAAAGAAGAGTTATAGTAATGGAAAAAGTCCGGGCGACCGGACCTTTTTCCATTACTATAACTCAGATTTACAACGTGCACGCTGCCAATCAGCATGCACGTTTTTGAATATTAATTGGGGGTTGTTGTATAATACATATTTTAAATACTTTCTGACAAGCTGCTTAACAATGCTAAGGGCTAAAGTGTGTTCAATCTGCAACACAATGGCACACGATCTGGAGCTGGTTTCTGCCTTCCATCCACTGTTGATGGGGCAAATTATGTCTCTCCACCCACATACACACGATCATGAAGTGGATGAAAGTAGGTTGAGAAAGTGGTTGCAGAGTGACAACTCATAACCAATGCACTTAGAAATATGTAACAGAAATACATAACTTTATGTAAATAAACTACTTCGCTATATCCCTGGAAATCTAATCAACTGTTTTTTTTCTTTTTTCTTTTTGAAAAAGAGCACAGACATGTTTGTTACATAAAAATAACACATCAGCATTTTGTTTTTCAAATAAGAAACACATAACATTCTTGGCCTGTAATTTACATTTTATTTTATTTTTTCAGTTTTGTGCAGGCACTTTAAAACATCTCTGGAACACTAGTAAACCACAGCATGTTCTAAAACATGACTATATAAACCCATGTAACTTACATGGTCAAGGCACCTGCCTTACTGACCTTCACTTAATAAGGCCTTGTGTACCACCTTCACAGGTGGACACCTTTGGACTACCTTTATGGTAAAAAAAAAATCTTGATGGCTGAGCTTCTTGCAGTAGCTGTATTATGCAAGCAATAATGCTTGACAGGGCATGTGCTAATGTGTAATTAATGCCTGCCCATGGGTGTTATGAGGCCCAATGCCACAGGTGAAGTGCATGTACATCCTTGGAAGGGCATTAACTACACATTAACACACACCATGCAGGGCCTTATTGCTCTTAGAGAATGGGATCTCTGTAAAATTGTTGTGTTTTACTTACTTATTTTTTTATTACTATATTTTTAATATATTTTTGATGTAAAATAGTTCCTCCTAACAATGTTTCAAACTTGCTGTACTACATGATTAATACATTAGTACATTAATAAAGACAAACGTGACTTTTATTTTAACCATCCAAATGTTCTAAAATCAAATCCCAAAAAATTCTGGAATGCTATTAACCAAATACTTCATCCTGGAAATCCCTCCTCTCCAAATCCATACCCTGACAAAACACCAGAAGAAATAGCCACTGTCTTTAATACATACTTCATTGAATCCATATCAAAGCTATTTAACCCTAATACTAACTCCTCTACTACAAACTCTTCTAATCTCCCTGAACATGCTCCTACTACAGACTATACACATACCTTCTCCCTAAAACCTGTGGGTACTACTTATATCAAAACTTTGCCCTCCAAACTAAAACCATGCTTAGCATCACCTGATGGCATCCCCTCAGCTTTTCTTCAGCTTGCAGCTAACTCTCTAGTTCTTCCTGTATCTATACTAATAAATCACTCCATCTCTGAGTCTAAAGTGCCTTCCATCTGGAAACAATTCTATACTCTACCTATCCACAAAAGAGGTAACCCCTCAGACATAACCAATTTTAGACTGATTGCTATCATCTCCCCCTCTCTAAAATACTGGAAAAATGCATACATAGACAAGTCATACAATATCTAACACATGACAATCTGCTCACACCCACCCAACACAGATTCCTTCCTAAACACAGCACTACTACACCCCTAATATCATTCCATCACACAATCTCTCTGGCCAGAGATGACCGCAAACTTATCTCTTGCCTTTTCCTAGACCTTTCAAAGGCTTTTGACATCGTGTCTCATCCTCTTCTCTTGGAAAAATTATGTAACCTTAACTTCTCCTCTGATACTGTGACATGGTTCTCTAGCTACCTCACTGATAGGCAGCAATCAGTGGGATGGCACTCTGCAATATCCCCTCTGCTCCAAGTAAAAATGGGTGTTCCCCAAGGCTCCATACTTGGGCCATTACTCTTTAACATCTTTACTAATCAACTCAATACCTCATGTCTTCTGTCTTCTCTAATAGAATATGCTGATGACTCTACAGTCATCACCATTGCCAACTCCCCCTCAGAACTCCTTTCAACCACTCAAACATCTTTCAACTCAGTGAAAACCTGGCTTTCAAACAACCACCTCATTCTCAACCCTAAGAAAACTCTTCTTACATTAGGTTAGTAGTTATTACTATATGTGGTTTATATTTCATAGTACGTGAATTTTAGGGTGACTGTATGTTTAAATTATAATCATGTGATGAGTCAATGAGCATATAAATGTTTTTATTAAAGTCTGAAGCCTTAGTCTGAAGAAGTCTCAGACTGAGGAGACGAAAGCGCTTACTATTGGCTTCCGAATAAACACTGCTGATTTTTTACCTACATACTGACACATTTTATTTTTTCCCTAAAAAAAAACTGTTACTCTTTCTCCCAAAAAATGCTAACCATATCAAATCCAACTTCTCCATACAATCTCTTAACAATACCCTCACTGAGGTAGAATCTAAAACAAAACTTGTTGGTGTCATCATCGATGACCAGCTGAAATTTGACCTACATGTTAACAATTGTATTAGGAAGACTCACCAGAAATTAGGGCTCCTCTATAGAAACAAAAAGTTCCTCACAACTGAGGCCAAAGTTTCCCTCTCTCATGCCTACCTGCTACCCAGTCTCTTATATAGATCACAAGTTCTCACAAATCTGAACTCCACACTCCAGGCCAAACTAGAGGCCACCTACAACAAGGTAGCCAGATATGCAGCTTAACAAACCTATAAATCCCATCATTGTCTCTCCCTAAAACATCTAAACTGGCTCAAACTACCCCATCACCTTCTCCTCTCTCAGCTGCAGATCATTCACTCTATCCTATACCTACCTTCCTACTGTCCAGTATTATTCTATTATTCTCCTCCTTCTAGACCATTCCGAAGCTCTACACAAGACCTGCTACAAGTATCTAAACCTAAGACCAAGGCAGGGTGCAATGTTTACACCTATCACCCAACAGCTGCTTGGAACAAACTACCTCTGGAAATCAGGACCCTCACTAATCCTAAACAATTTAAATCAGCCGCCAAAGAACACTATAGAAGTCTCTGAGCCTGTCACTGTACTCACCCACCATAAGCACAACCTGCTAATAATGTCTTCAGGAAATACTCAATATTTTATCACCTGACAATCTGATTTTCTTCTCATAAGTATTGTAATGTATTGAATATTTTTTTCTTTTCTAATCATGAGTAAGACTTATAGATATTGTAATGAAACTCATCTATTTTTTCATTGTTATAATAATGTTTCTGTTTACATTGTAACTACTTTTTAAGTGGAACTTTTCTCCTCGGGCTTCCGTTGAAAAAGGGCTACTCAGATCAGTCATGGATACACCCGGTCAACAAATGTAAAATAAATAAAATAAATAAATGTTAATGGTATTGGAGGAAGCATTTTATATCCAAAATATAACACTTTAACAAATTAACCAGGTATATACTTTATTTTTTGGTCCCTTACTCCTAAATCGTTTGGTTTGTTGGCAGTCATTGGAGATTGAAGTTACTAAATAATGACATACATTTGAGTTTCAGACTTATTTCATTCAGAAAATCCATGCTAATAGAAATTCTTTACTTAAGCAACTTGTAATTTTATAAGAACAATAATTAAAATCCCTTTCTATTTTTGAGTCTTTGCTTCCCCATTATTTTAGGTTTTTTCCAGATTTCTTTAGCTGAAAGGTCCAGCGGTACGCAAACCACTTTACTGCTGCTGCCAATAGTCATCTCACTCACTCACCCTCGCTCAGACACGCACCTCTGCTTCTGAAAAATACATGCTAATGGAAAACATGTTATTCTAGCAACTTTCTAAATTTATAAGAGCAATATTTAAAATCCATCCCTATTTTCGGTCCTTTGTTCCCATTATTTGCGGCACCGTCAAGATTTCTTGTGCTAAGAGATGGAGAGGTATGGTGGAGAGGTATGGAAATCTCTTAATTGATGCTGCTGCTACCAGGGGAAAGCTCAGTCTCTATCACTCTCTCACAATCATACACACACACAGACACACACACACACACACACACACACACACACACACACACACACACACACACACACACACACACAGTCCCTTCTGCTTTTGTGCACGCATTCACTCACGCATGCAGACAGCAACATAAACACACATACAAACACAAACTTTTTTCCTGTTTCATTTATTTTTTTACACTTACTAAACAGCAAAAGTGCTGATTAGCAAGTGTAAAATAATAGCTCAATCTGTCTCTCTCTCTCACGCTCATACACCCATACACTTTCACACACATACACACACACACACACACACACACACACACACACACACACACACGCTTTTTTATTTTAATTTTTTCCTTTTTTCTTTTATACTCACTAAATAGCTAAAGTACTACTTAAAGAGCATAAAACAATGGCAGCTGTTAGATTTTTTTTCAGTTGATATGCTGCCGTGAAGCGGTGGACTTGTATGTCAGTGGGCATTACTTGTACATTAATATCCTGCTGGAGAACATTCGTTCTCCAATCAGAGTGATGATGACCAGTTTGACCATTTTCTAAAACTTAATTAACCCACCTTCCCTAAACTTTGCAGCCATTTCACACAGTATGGTGACAGCTTTTTTGTGAATTTGGCAAGGTATATAGCTAACTGGTTATAACCAACAGCAAATTATAAGTAGCCAGCCATAGAAACATTCCGCCATGTCCTTTTGTTTAACAAACAGAGCTACAACTGCAATTTATATTGTGTATATCTTGTTGAATGGCTGAGTGACCATAAATATATACTGGTTCTTTCCTGCATTCTAAATAACTATCAGGCAGGATTGATTAGTTGTCAGCCTTCCTTATCAAATATACTGAATAATTTGATCACAGGTGGTTAACTGCAGCTACAGTTACAATGTTATCAACAGATACTCAGTGAAAACCAGACAGAATGAGAGGGCACATCAATCAAAAACAGCAGTTTTGTCTTGCTATTTTTAGCTACAGTAAACCTCTGAAAGATCAGTGGAACTGACATAACTGTTTGCCCCATATTTTTTGTTTTGTTTTGACTACTTCAGCATAACATAACTAAACAACCAATATTTGATAAAGGTTCCTAAAAACAAATAAGTGTCTCAAGGACTCAGCAACTGGTATGTGAAACTGTTGGCAAAAAGTTATTTCACAAACAACAGAATGCAATGTATTTTTAAACAGCTTCATCAACTTGCAAATTCTAATCAGACAAAGGAAGTCTTTGCCTATAAATACAATATTCTGCAGTACAGCTGCACAAATATCTTTCTCTGTTTTTTGTTAAGACTGGCAAAGCATTCTTTATTCTCTTCTTTGGCTTTTGAAGGTGAACACAATATACCTCAGCGGAAACTGTCAGGATCACAATTAACCATCTTAATACTTCACAAACACACACACACACACACACACACACACACACACACACACACACACACACACACACAAAATCAGTACAACGGTGGTTCAAAGTCCCAGAAACATTGGTAGAATTAGTGCAGGCTATATACAAGGACACAAAGATTCAAGTACGACCAGTGTTTGTGTTTGATCTTAAACAGGGGTTCCCAGTGGGAATGGATGTACATCAGGGTTCAGCTCTGAGCCCACTGCTGTTCATACTAGTGATGGACTACATTAGCAAACAGGTCGGAGGGGACAGATCAACAAAGTTGCGGACTCTGAGCAAGAACTTCAGCAAAGGATAGGGAAATAGAATGTAAAACTGAAGGATCATGGGATAAAACTAAGTACAGATAAGATGGCAGCAATGGCAGCAAACAGGTGAAATCAGAAGAAGATGAGAAATGAGGTAGAAGGGAAGATAGTGAAACAAATTAATAGCTTCAAGCAAACTAGGAGGGGTGGTTGACGAGAAGGGAAGTCTGAATGAAGAGGTCAAAGCTAGAATCAAAGGGGCTGAAGCCAAATGGCATACAGCTTCAGGGGTAGTGTATGACAGAAGAATTCCAAAGAAGCTGAAAAGTAAGATGTACAAAATAGAGGTGTGACCAGTACTACTGTATGGTACAGAAACCTGGGCAGTAAAGCAGAGCAAATGAGAAAGCTAGAAGTGATGGAAATGAAGTGCTTGAGAAGGGTGGTAGAATATAGCAATAACCCATGCCTGGGTGTGGGTAATGCTGGATTTACCCACAGCTTGTGTGGTTTGGTCACAAGGGAGAAGCCCGAGTGACCAAACAAAGCCAACCGTAGGTAAATGCAGCATTACCCACACCCAGAAGTGGGTTATTGCTATTATACAACGACATTATTTAAGAAAAAAAATAATAAATGTTCTTAAATAATGGCATTGTATAATGCCTCCTTGCTGCCCTTCCGCAGCTGTCTGGTAATCTGCGGCAGTTCTGATGTACTGCGCATGCGTATGCCTACGCAGTACATCAGAGCTGTGGGCAAAAGCAATGGAGAAAGCAAGATCTCCGTTGCTTTTCACAAACTGTTTTGCTATGTTAAATGGGTTTAACATAGCGAGACAGCTTTAAAAAAAGCAACGAAGCCATTGCTTTTTTTAAAGCTGTCTCACTATGTTAAACCCATTTAGCATAGCGAAACAGTCTGTAAAAAGAAACTGTTTTGCTATGTTAAATGGGTTTAACATAGCGAGACAGCTTTAAAAAGGCAACGGAGCGGTTGCTTTTTTAAAAGCTGTCTCGCTATGTTAAACCCATTTAACATAGCGAAACAGTTTGTAAAAAGCAACGGAGAAAGCAAGATCTCCGTTGCTTTTTACAAACTGTCTCGCTACAAAAGAATACAACTAAGAGTAGACCATTTTCTCACCTAAGTTTAACATAGCGAGACAGCATTAAAAAAGCAACGGGGAATCTCCATTGCATTTTTTAATGCTGCCTCACTATGTTAAACAAGTTTAACATAGCGAGACACTGTGAAGCAATGGAGATCTTGCGTTCTCCGCTGCTGTAAAAAAAAAAAAAAGTTATAGTAATGGAAAAAGTCCGGGCGACTATCACCCTCAAGTCTGCTGTTGGTAAACAGTGCATAATCAGGGTTATACTTCCGAGGTGAAAATAGGATAGCTTGACAACAGCAGACATCTGGTCCTGAATAACAGCTTGTCATCAAGAATGACATCTATACTATGCACTCATGAAACAAACTCATCCAGTCAAGGAAGGAATCAAACTACTATTCTAATGATGTAAAATTAGACCTTGTATCTTGAGAGCGGTGAAGCTGAATAGCATCAGCATATGACAAACAACAATACCCCTCCTTACAAGGACTTCCTACAGCCGCAGCACATACATGATGAATATCAAGAAAGCCAGAACTGAGCATGGTGGAATACCACACTCTGGTGGGTAAGAACCTGATAAATTTAAACAAGACAATATCTACTGAGTACAGCAGGAAATATACAACATGAGTCAATCCAGGAATGTACCAGTTAAGTCTCAATACACTATCAGGAGCTTGATTATGGTCCCATGATCGATCGTGTCAAATGCTACAAAGGGATTAAAAAGGACCACAACTGAATCCCTCCATTGATTCTTTGCCATGAGAAGGTCACTGACTACGTGAAAGAGTTTAGACTCCATACTATGTCTTGATCTAAAAACCAGGCTGATAAGGACCCAACAAGTCATGAAATACTACAAAAGAATACAACTAAGAGTAGACCATTTTCTCACCAACCTTCTTGCTGGAAGGAAGGTTAAAGACAAGTCAATAGTTCTCCAACAAGTCTGAAACCAAAGATGGTTTCTTGAGAATCAGGGTAACCAAATCATACCTCATGGAGATTGGGATCTTCTTGGTATTCAAGGAGGATCAAACAATGTGGAGAATGATTGGTTCAAGGGTGCCAAGACAAGTTGATTAATTTTTGTAGGCCCTGGTTCTACTGCACAACAGATTAGATGCACAGCTGAAACTCAGTCCATGAAACAGTTGTACTTGACATATTAAAACTCACCCAGCACAAATCTGAATTTGCCAGCTCCAACAAATAATCCTGCTTGGTGAAATAGCGGAGAAGAACATCTAGTCTTGGTAATCTTGTTTGCAAAGAACTATACAGTTTCTTTACATTAAACAAATGAAAAACAAACAAACAAAAAAATCGGGGATCCAAATAAGCTAGGCTGCACAGCCCATTGATACCCTGAAAGAGTACAGCTGGATTTTCAGTTCAGCAGACATCCTACTGGCTACAAAAGCAGCACTTTCAGAAGCTGTCTAAATCTATCATGAAGACTAATCTTTGCCTAGAACATTCTTATTTTTGATGAGGTACATCACCAACTTCACTCAAGCTTTTACCTCAACCTTTGCACTGACTGCAGAATGAAGTCATACAATATCTCCTGGTGAATCAAAGGCCTAAGGAGTACATTTACTGGAGTGATGAAATTAATAGCCCTAATTAAAGCAAAATTATACATCACAAGATCATCTGAATCATCTGCACTGATTCCCTCAAATAACTGGTTACTGCTAGGACTGAGTTTAACAGCCAACTGTCCTTAGATCTCTACACTCAAGAAATTTGGTCAGTGGAGGGCCACAACAGAGGAAGTCATGTCTAAAGTTTACTGGTCTTAAGACAAAGCTGAAAATCCAAGTCCAATTAATGATCAGACTTTTGAGTTGCAGTGAAAACAGCCTGAGTAAAGCCAAAGATCTCCATTAAACACAGGTACTACAGGGCAAATTCACATATCTCAGGTCAACCCAAGCATTAAAGTCCCTAAGAATTAACACCCATGGGGACACACGTAGCAGATGAAAGAGGAGATTAGAGAATTCTAAGGAAAGCTCATAGGTAACCTTATAGATGGTACACTATAAGAAATCTTCAATTCACTCTTGTGCCAATGAAAAATTAAAAAGAGTCAGAGTCCCCAGCATTAATTTTGGACAACTTTAGGCAAGCTAAAAAACAAATAGTCTCTTACCACTATCCTGCCTACCTTAGCATCCAGTCTTGGGGCTGTTATTCACATTATAACCTACTGAAAGACAAAATCTCAGGCATGCTCCATTTAGGTTTTGAGTAATAAACACTAGGTAAGCAGTATGAACCGAATCAGACATCATTACTAGTATATGCCTAATCAACCTGGCATTACACAATAAAAACAAAGGCAACTTTTGTAAAGGTAGTCTCTGTTCACCATACCAAGATATAACCAAGGCAAGGTAAGATCCTTGCTCTGTTTCATCCCTGGGTATTCCTGAGAAATATTTACCTATCAGAGGACAGCCTCAATCAGGGTAACAGAAATCGTAACCCCAAGTCTCCTACAACTAAGAGACACACTAGAATCAAGGGGCAAGCAAAAAAAGGTGAAGCACAAAAATCTCATTTCACACAGCAAGAGGAAAACATGAGCCAAACACTCAGCAAGCAATGAAATAAATAAGCTAAAATAACTTTTTGAAATACCAGTACTCAGAAAAAAAGTATAATGCTAATTTAATGAACAAAGCATTACACTGTCACATCAACAAATATGTATACTATAAAATTAGATTGAAAAACATCAGTTTCAAATAGCAAAAGGATGCCCGACACGCAATCATAATTAAAAAAATGTGATCTAATATAATCCAAACAGTGTAAATAAAGATCAGATAGACAATTTTAATATTGAATAATAAAAACAGTGTGATCCAATATGTCAAGCAGCTAAACCCAAGATCAAAAACAGCACTGCCAAGTTGTTTTCCTCTCCCCCGTTACAGAACCAATACTAGAGAGATGATCGCAAGAACTATAAGATGCCAAGTCATATACACCTTTAAGTAAACAAACTGAAAAGTTGGTGTGTGCCTTTTCAAGCAGGTGTAAATTTAAAAAAAAAGAGGGATTATGATGATTACAAAACAGTCAAATGGAGGTGGAGAGAATCAAACCATGGGATTACAATGCAGCTTGTTGCCTTAACACTCTGTGCTAACTGTTAGACATAGCCAAATATATTAAACACAGACTTGGTGGATGAAAGCAACATCCTGCCTACATTCCATAGTACTGCAGGATAAACCCAATCCTTGTCCCCGCAGCAAACTGAGAGTCCCACAGATAGAGAAGCAGCAGAAAACATCAAGTCCCACCCTTCGATAGTTGACCCAGAACAGGACTATATATCAAAAAAGAGGAAACCTAAATTTCAAAAATCCAGTCCAGCCAAAGTTTAATGTTAGTGTATATTATAAATGTATTATTTTACTGTACTAATGATTGGATCTGCGTACAGATTTGTTTTTTGTTTCTCTCTTCAGTTCTGTCTCATTTTAGTGTGTATTTGTAAAAGGAAGGAGTGAGATTTCTTTCAAGTACATCTGCTAACTACTATTTTGTGTGAATTTCTACGTGAATTAGGTATTTATTAATGCTGTCAGTTTAATGCTTTATTGTGTCTTTTTAATGTTACTCAGTGTTGGGATAGGAGTGTAATCACTATGTTATCTGAAGAGTGTGGTTTTCTGTGATTTAGTGATCATACGTTTTGTGTGGTTTATTTGTGACTGTAATGCATAATGTATGCCAACCTGCATCTATCTTAAGGTAAAATGCCTAAGGTTGTTCACTAGAATGTGAACAGGGATTATAAGGACAAATCCAAACCAGCAGTACTGCCTCCTTATGATTCTGGGAAACACCTCTCTAATTTTTGCCCTATTTACACAGGGAACAGTGACTCTTTCTTTGCTTAACCTTGAGAATACATAGGCATTTCTAACAATTACTGGTTCACTTATAATTAATGTGTTGCTAGGTTTACCAGTCAGCAGTTAGTGGGGTAAAATCCTTGGCTGAATAATTATTAATGGACATTTGTGAGTTTTTGTGTTTGATGGGGTGTATTTTTCAAGTGTATTCTATGGAGTGCAGATGTGAGATTAACAATAATATGTGTCAGAGGCCCTGGCAGCAACTGTTTAGAGGCTTTTGGAGAAGATATACCCAGTTCTTGTACTAGTGTTTTGTTACACATCAGTAGCATGCACCGTGAAGAGTCTGGCCTGTAGTTTTAAGTATGTTCATGCATCAAGTGGTAACTCACTGCCCGTGGACATCAGCCAGCTCAGCAAAGGAAGTAATGCCTTCATTCCTGCTAACATAATACATGTGTTGCTCATTCAAGTTTGTACTGACATGGGGAAAGATTTATCATAGTTCGGAAGCTTTTCTGTTGGTAATGGCTGTTACCTAACTGAGAAAGGCAGCTTTATTTTTTACATGTCGTCACCCTGGCATAAATACACAAAAAAACAAAAAAAGCATAGTAAGCACCTATTTGCCAGGCATTTGTTTTTAAACATAATATGTAGGAAGCATAACTTACTAACTATACAATAAAGTAATTGTAAAAATGCTTGGCAGTCATGAAAATCAGCACACACCAAAACAGAAAAAAATATGTAAAACTACATACTTGTGCAAAGATGAGCTGCACAGTCCAAGTTGTCCTTCTCTGTTATCTGTCCCTCTTAAACCTACGCAATGGGCCTTACGGTGAGTGTAATTTGGAAATCCTGCAGTCACAACGAAGAGCAGCCTGAAGCTAAAAACCCGAGTTAGCTAGAAAAAAGTAACTTCCTCTCATAAAGTAAGCATTTTAGAGTAAATCCTTTTGTTAAGTAGAATATTTCCTCTCTAATTCTATGCTGCATACTTTTGTGCTGTTCATTGTTATGCAACACTCTACTCAAAAATGTAAAACTGTCTGCACACTCCACCTTTTAAGTTCATATCACTAAGAAACCTACCAATCAAACAGAAAAATCTCTGGGGATTGGGAACCAGACATGGATGCTGACCATAAGCAAGACATTAAGCCCCTTTCTTACATAGACTGGACCCTGTAGTGTTCTTTGTCTGCAAGGCACTCTTAGGGAAACTTGCTCCGGGTCCTCCTTTCTGAAAATACAAAATGCAAGGGTGAAAGTAGGTCACTTATCTCCTGTGTATACTTTTGTAAATCAGATGATGTATCCTCTACATCTGTGATGCACATTTCTTTGCTGTCCTCGACTCTCTAGATCCTTAAATATCCTCTATGGCTGCTGTCACTTAGAAAGCCTTCAATCTGAAGCTGGAAACCTCAGCTGGCTGCTGGTAGTGAGCAAGAAACAAAGCTCCTTTCTCTCACCGGGCAAGCTCTGTAAAGCCCTCTGCCAGTTATGCACTGTCATGAAGACCTGATCCTGGGATTTTGCTAAAAAACACAAAATCTGTGAGGACTTAGGGTGCTCATCTGCTGGAGATCCTTCTGTAAATCAGGCAGTTTCCCCTCTGCTTCAGTGTTGCATTATTCTGCACTGGTATCCGACGTCATCAACTCTGCTTTTCTGTCTTAACCTAGTTCTTCAAAAGTTAAGCAAGCCAAAAATGGAACTTAATAACTAAGCCAAGTATAAAATCAAAAGCTCCATCTTCAGAATAAAATAAAATTTTAAATCCTTCCATTTTAAGGCAAGCTATACTACATTCCTCTTCCTACCTTTGAAATTAAGTAAACTGTCAACAATTTATACCCAAATTGTTGGAAGAAATAATTCAACAAAATTAAATTTGCTTTAATGTGTTAATTGTCCCTTCAAAAGTTATGGAATCTAAAATGAATTTATCAGCCAAAGCAAATGTGAACTAAAACATACTCACCAGTAAGCTGGGGAAAACAGCCAGATGTCCCTAGTCAAAATAATACATTGAAAACTCTTCCTTTTTAAGGACACTACTCTCGCCCTCCTAACACACACAAAATACACATATGTACATACACACACACATACACACACACACACACACACACACACACACACACACACACACACACACACACACATACACTTCTGAAGTAATTAAAAAAAATCAGACCAGCAGTTTTCACCCAGGCTACTGCAAGAAATAACTCAATTAAATAAAGATTGCTTAAAAATACTTCATCTATACCTTCAAAAGTTAAGAAGCCAAAATGAACTTGCCAGTTAATCCCAACATAAAATCAAAACACACTCTACAGTTAGAAGCAGAGATGAAAACAGCTATGTAACACCCTTCAAACAATCAAAAGATTTGGTTGGGGCTCATTACATATACACAGCTGTGCTACCAAACAACAGAAAAGAAGATGATGGAGCAATTATATGTTTAATGGTTATGCATTATTGAGGACAAGTCCTTACTTCGCTCTGAGTCTGCTTTGCAAAATCTGAAAAAAAGGGGTTTTTGGGCAGTGGGACCAAACAGGTTAAAATAACGTAAAAATAAAATAAAGCACAAACAAATCTTTGTTTCAAATTAATTATTTATTTTTGTGCCTTAAAAGAGAAACTGTTATTAACACCACCAAAAAAACAAAAATATTTTAAACACCCAAAGAAAATACCATATGAACAAATAAACCCCTAAATTAATGATGCAATCTTCACATTACCATATCAGGATCAATCCAACTCCTCTCTCTTACACATCATTATATTTATTCACCATTTTATACCCTCCCTTCTGAGTGAATCACTAAAGATTAGTTCCCATATCTGTACAAAGCGTTGTGGGAGAAGAGCCTCCATTCCCCTACCTCACATATTCCTACTCATTTTGATTCCTTTACTGAATCATTAATGAGTCTATACAGCTAAGCCATTCTGTCAATTTATTCACAAAATGCTGCCCAGTTAACTTGTATTTCCCTTTTCCGCCAAATCTATTAGCTTTGATATCAAATGTTTTTATTTCTTCTATCCTCTAAATCATTCTTATTCTAATCCCTTGTCCTTTTGACCACTTTTTCTGTTGACATTATCAAGAAAAAGTTTGTTATAACTTGGTATTTCATATACTATTTGAATCCTCCCAGATGCTATATTGAATATTGGTTGATACTCCGCCAAAGACATTGTCCAACAACTGCTATATTTCCCATATTAAAATATCCAGTTTTGGACAACCCCCCTCAAAAAAAAAAATAAAAAAAAAAACATGAACTCCGGTTCCTGTCTTACCCATGTCATATTGCAAGCATTCCTTACTAACCTCTGGAAACAGTTTTCTCAGCCAGTGTAGAGGGTAAAAATACAAATGAAGGCAGCACCAGGCAGAAATTCTAAACTTCCTCACTTTGGTAGCACACTTAACCAGCCCACAACCTTTACCTATATTCCCTTGTTACACCTAATATCAAGGCATCTACCCCATTTAGTCCAAGTCTTCTCTGCTACTTTTGTTTTAGTCTCTATTAAAATCATGAGGCACATGTTTATTAATCACCTCCCAGACATTTTACCTTCCTTCACCTGAACAACTCAATTAATCAACACATTTGGGGGTAACTCTTTTCATAATCCTCCTTTCATGCATCTTGTCCTCTGACATAAAATTAGATATACCCTTTTATACTTTTGCAATAAGCCATACTGATTTCTTGCTTCCTCAATAACCTGATACCTGTATTTCTTTTCCATTGCAAACAAACTCATAATGATTCTAAATATCTACGTGTCTGGTCGCCTATACGCATTAATTCCTGAAGCCACTGATTATTACATCTGTTATAAAAAAACATTTTCAGTTAACAAGGAATGTTATAACTCCACTGCTGACACTGCCCAAGGGCAATGCATAAAAGTTCAAGATATCACAAGGGTTTAATCAACCTCAAATGATCAAACAACATTTCTTTCCAAAATGCTTTACAGTTACTGCCCATACACCTATGATAATTTTTAACAATACTGATTGAATGTAAAGAGATATATCTTATGCTCCAAGACTTTCAGCAGGGTCAAGATTTCCCATGCTGGGGCGGAGCCTAGATAGCCAACTGACAGCAGTACTTTTTCAGAGCTCCATAAAATTAGTCTAAAAAAATAGGAAAATAATTAACCTTTTTGAACAAAAACAACTAAATATCATAGATAAACATATACTACATCTGTAAACTAATTTTCGTAACTTTTCATCAATATTTTCCTGTCAAAACTACTTGGAGATTACTACTACTTTGTGAAGATGAGCAACTCAAAAAATTCACACACTTAAGTTACCTTGAAAAAAGAAATTCAATTGATGTCTTCCACACTGCAGAAGCTATCTTTAAAAATGGATAGTTTTAAGGACAATCTTGAAAATATACGAGGGAACTGTCAAAAACAAACCGATGTCTTCAAAGCATTACTACAACAGCAACAAACAAAAATATCAGATATTGAAACATCTCTCAGTGACATAGAAGGGAGACTGAAGGAAGAAATTCAAGGTGAATTTCTCTTACAGCAAAACAACTGGTTAATCAATAAGATTGATGACCTAGAGAATAGAGAAAGACGAACAAATATCAGAATATTTGGTCTCCTGGAAAAACTGAGGGTGAGGACATCGTCTTGTTTCTTAATTCCTGGTTACCTGAAGTCTTGGATCTAAAAGAAGGGCTATCCATTGTTATAGAGAGGGCTCATAGAGCCATAGGAAAACCTTTGCCTTCCTCATCTAGTACTTCTCCAAGGTCAGTAGTAGTAAAGTTTTTATCATACATAGACAAAGAACGTGTGCTCAAATCAGTATGGAGGAAAAGTCCTCTAAAATACAAACACCACCAAATCAGATTTGATAATAACTAATCCCCTAGACTTCTGGATATGAGAAAAAAACCTGGCCACTTGTGAAACTTCTCAAACAAAACAAAATAAAAGTTCAACTAGTATATCCTGCGAAGATCAAGATTCTTCACTTGAATGAAATGAGAACCTTTAACAATACAGAAGAAGCAATTTCCTTCATCAAAAAGAAGCATATAATTACTATTCCTGAAGAAATGCACTGGTCCGCATCTACATCATTAAAAAATTTCCTGGAAAAAAACTCCTGGACTGATGTAAAGGAAAAGAAACAAAGAACTTAAACAAAAGAAATGTAACATATTTAAATGCTCTCCAAGATTCTACTATTGTGTGAGAATCAAACCAAGGGAAAAAAAATGTATGTACAATTCTTTTACTTAATTGTTTCATTGTGTATTCTCCTTTCTTTTCATTCTATCATTCTCTTTGCTTGTCCTGTACTTTCTCTCCTTTCTTGCTCTACTGTTACATAATTGTCACTTAAATATCAAGTACATTAATACAAAAAAATCACAAATATTACAGGAGTGATAATCAATGTTGAACAATATTAATGTAAAGATGCTATTATTACTCTGTGTGACACTTTTGGTAAAGAGGAAGGGAAAAAGTTAGATGGTATTAAAAGAAAGAGTGAAGTTTGATTTGTCCGCAATGGCTGGTAATTTGCTAACTTATGGTCTCTTTATTTAGCGTGTAACAGTTCTGGGAATGCACACGAATAAATTTATATTAGGTTCAATCTTCTGATATATGAAAGACTTAGGTTATATTTTACATGCTTATTTTGGAATTGGATACGCGGCTAATGAAAAAAATAGATGCTATAATTTGAAAAGTGTTTGTTCCGGCTTTCTGCCATTGGAACGCTATATTTTTTAAAATGCTCAACGTTTGGAGAGACTGTGAATACACAGCTTTTGCCTGTGAGGTATCATGAGCTTATAAAAGCGCTAAACTCCTTCACAGTTGTTCGGGCAGTCTTAAGCAGTCTCTTCGAAAATAATAAACACACCACTTATGTCTCTAGATGTCATAACAATGATAATACAGTTTAAGGGGGAGAGTAAATGTGAAAGTGAAGTGTGGTAAAGTTGAACAGTAAAAAAGTTATAAAAGGTTCATTACATACCACATTAAGTAAACACAGCAAGCAGTAACACCACAATAGCCTCTTCTTTCTTATAGTGCCATTTTAATAATAAATGATAAAATATGCTAAAATACATTTGTCTACACTTGATGATGTAGACAGGGAAGTTCCATTTTACAAGCATGAAGACCAGGACACTAGGAAGTAAATAGAAATTGTACATGTGAGCTTCCTCATATTCTTAAAGAGACAAGCAGTCTTTTAATAGTATGGAATGGAGTTGTAGCATTAATGGGAGGGATGAGGTTTAACAAGTTTAAAGAAGCTATTATAAAGTCCTTAAGACATTTTAACATATTCAGTTTTTTTTTTAATTTCTTAGCAATTGAGCTATAGATCCAATAGTTAAATATTACTAAGTAAGGGCAAGAAATATCACCTTAGATATATATATATATATATATATATATATATATATATATATATATATATATATATATAAAATGGTCTAACATGCATAAATGTCCTGATAGGTTTAAGATATAGAGAGAAGAACATCTTTATAGGGGAAACATATATGTCAAACCACAATCATTAAAACTATGGAGCAAACTATTATGAAGGGTAAACAGACTATTAGGCATGCTTAAACGTCTTAGAGTATTAGATCAGCTGAATATAACTTAGCAATTACCTATATGCATTACGTTTTGATGATACTGTGTTTTAGTCTTTTATGCTGAGCTGCAATTCAATCAGTTGCCATTTACTTGCTCATAATCATAAAGTACAGAAGACAGCAGAACAAGATTTGTTACATTTTTCAGAAGCAAGCCGCTTTTTCTGTTTTGTCATCCTATTAGGGGTGCAAAGGAAATCTGCATTTAAAATTGAATCTTTTGATCTCATTACTATAGCTTACAATATTGTAACACCTAAACCGGGGATGAAGCCAAAAAAATATGAGATAAAGACCTAAAGATAGGGACAGATTTTAAAAATCTGCTCTTATAAACTTGGAAAATTGCTAGAATGACAAGTTTTGCATCAGTGCACATTTGTTGAAAACTATGGAGTTTGAAATTAAAATGTGTATCATTGCATAGTGGCTGGTATTCGGCATTTAATAGGTTCAAGTCGATAAGAATGGTGGGTGTCAAAAAAGGAGGATTTGTTTGTATGATGTTAATGGTATTTTTTAATACAGAAGATGTATTTCAATGCCACTTTCTTGTCTTCACCCTAGCTGCAGAATTCCTTTAGAATTGAACTTCTATAGCTTTTATAGTATTCTTAATCCAAATGAGGGGTACTGTCAGCAGGACAAATGTGTATGAATTATTACTTGACTGATTATATGGTAGTCATAGGCAAAATCTGGCTCACAAATTAATTAAGCTGGCTTGTTGGCTCTACTTTAACAGTTTCCAGTTTTCTGCAAATCAGATATTTAACTTGTTTTATAGTATTAGCTTGATTATTCATGTAAGATATAAAAATACTAAAATAAAACATATTGAATACTGAATTGTAAATAATGCTGGATACAGAAACAAACATATCTTGTACTGAATAGAACATAATAAGATATGCAAAGTGCATACACAGCTTATTAGAGGGATTTAACCATTTCAAATTTTCTAACACTATGCCGTGATGTTCTCTCTCAGTAAATTTGTTATCAAGTCTGGAAAATCTGTAAAATATTAATGTGCAGAAAATCCTTACACTTTCAACATGCCTCTCAGATCAGATGAATACAGATGAATAATTGCCTTAGTAAGAGAACTGCAGTATTTATGAGAGAACCTTTGAAATGCTGATGTGATATTGAATTAAGCAGACTGAAACCAAGCTGATGTATTAGTATTTCTATGTAACTGTGGAAACCTAATCCCTGGAGAGGCAATGTCTTTACTTAAACAAAGATATATATTGTTTCACTGTTTAAGACATTTAATGCAGTTTTGAGCCTAATGTCAGGAAACACGGCTAATCCTAGATTTGTTACAGGAAATCCAATGGCATTGGAAAAGGGCTTTTTGTAAGCATTACATTATTATATGTTTGTTTACTAGTACGAGTAATAGAAGACTTTCAATTAATTCACAGGATAAAATCCTGTTAAATGAAACAAGTTTTTGTTTACTAAAATAGTAAATAATTTACTCTAAATACTACATAAACTGTTAGTTATGGCAATATTAACATCCACTATAGAATAGAAATAGTTAATATAATGTTTTGCTCTTTGATGTCTATTGAAAATATGATGAGAAGTTAGATCTAAAATAGATAAATTAACATCTTTAAGAAGATAATTATAGTTTGACATTAGCTAGGTACAAGGATTTGATATATTCCAAAGTAAAACTTTGTATCCATGTAGACTAATTTTATCACTTTAAATAAGAAGGAGCATATCTGATACTTAAATGTTAAGGATCTATTTGACTTTTAAAACTACAAGATGACAAAATTGTATGTCTTGTGTTAAAGATGTCTACTTAGGTGAAATGTATTTCATCACATAACTACAACAAAGGATAATTCTAAGGCATGCAGGCTTAATTTTCAGCTAATCACATGTTTAAACGATGACTCTAATACATAGAGTTACAGCCTATCTAAATGAGAAAATTCATACATATACGCTACATGCAAATATGCTTTTGATATGTGGAAGCATGAGACATAAATACAACATATAAATACATTACATGATAAAATGATAAAATATAATGATATGATCTATTTTATTAGACTTGAAACTTAAGCTAATTATTTTTAAACCGAGAGAAGAGGGAGAGAGGGAGAGGGAAAAGAAGGGGGAAGGGAAAAAAGAGAGAAACTTGCTGTTACATTAAAATCTTCTATAAATATTTGTTTGGGGACATATACAATTGGGGTGACAATAAATAATAGCTTATCAATTACTTAATACTTATATCTGGAGTGAAGGGAAGAAGAGGAAAATTATTTATGATGTTGGAACCTATAGATAATAAGTATTAAAACCCCACAAAGTATGAAAAACATATATACATTAACAGATGAACAATGTTGCTCGTTGATAGTATTATAGTATAGTTAAAATATCAAATGATTCTTTTATTTAAATCTACTGTCATGTGGTGACATTATATATATAAAAAGAAATAAGCATATAAAGTAATTTAGGGGAAAACATTATAAATTAAATTAGAATGAATTAAAACTTAAAAGATTAAAAAAGATTAACTTACTCAATTAAAAGTTGATTTATTCTTGTAATTCTAATGACTCTCCACAATAAATTAAAATAAATGGAGCACAAAGAAAATTGTTTATTAGTTATGAGGGATAATCTGATAGATCCTTTAGTTGTTTATCAGATTAGGTATGTATATCATTCCATGTATGATAGGTGGTATTTTGAAATTCTGGACTACAACGTTAAAAACAATTTTATCTATGTTATTTTTTTTCTTTTATTATGGGCTGAAATGAGATTCAATCTAAGAGTGTTGAAAAAGAAATCCAATCTAATTAAGATCTGTAGAATGGGGAAAAACTTTTTTTAGTCACAATGCTATGAAAGGTGTTTGGGTAAAATTACAAATATCAGTAAAATTGAGTTACAGCAAAACATATGGACTTAACATTACCCTCTTCAAATATCAATGGTCTAAATAACCGAAAGACAAGATCAAATTTATTAAGATACTTGAAATTAAATAAAGCACAAGTAGTCTTTCTCCAAGAGACTCATTTTAAAATAAATGATAAACATCTATGGAAGCCAAATGAGTACATTAAATTAGCTCACTCATCATATAAAACTAAAACCAGAGGAGTAATGATCTTATGGAGAAAAAATATTATTAACCCACAGATTCTTTATAGTTATGAAGATAAAGAAGGCCTTATAACAATTGTCATAATAAAGTTTAATAATAGAATTTGGACACTAGTAAATTTGTATTGGTTTCCAGGCATAGGAACAGGAACAGTTCAAAAACATTTAGATCTCATTGGCAAAACATACAGAGGTAACTTGACAATAAGTGGAGACTTTAATTGTATTCTTGATAATACTGAAACCACTAATAAAAGAAGTTTTTGATTAATTCCAATAGCAAAATTACTCAAAAAATGGAATGAAAATCATAATTTCATAGACACATTTAAATATAGAAAAAATAACTCATTATCATTTTCTCACCAAGACCATAGATTTGATGCTCAAACAAGAATTGATAAAACGTATGTCTCCCAATATCTAAATACAAAAATAAATAATTTTTCAATAATACCATGTCCAGTATCAGATCATAGAGCTCTTCTTCTCAGAATTCAAGTGGACTTTAAAAAATTAATACAGATGCCTAGAATACCATCATATATCACAAAGTTGAAAGAATTTAAACCTTGGCTAATCACAGAATTACAATTTTTTAGATACCAACTTATCTGATGAAATAAATATAGTTATGATATGGGATCCCCTAAAAGTTTACATTTATAGCAAAATTCTCACATGGTTCAAAAATAAGTTAAAAGAATGAGACTTGGAACTACTCAACATACAAAATCAACTCACAAAAATAAATAATAGTGACATAACAAACATGTCTACAAATAAGAAAACTGACGATCTAAATAAAAAATATAATGACATTTTAATGCATAAAAGCAACTTAGCACTAGAAAATTTAAAACTAAATTCATATTCTGTATCTTCTAAACATATGCACAATTTAGCAATAAGAGTTAAAATGCAAACTAGAACAAATAACATTACTAACATTATTCATGAAGGTAGACAAAACAAAAGAGTTTCAGATATTAGTGACATACTAGATGCCTTCAAATATCATTATAATGAACATTTTAGAAAGGATGGAAATCAAATAAATAATCTTAATTTAGATTTGACTTTTAATTCAAAGACAACAATACCAGAGAAGTTAAAATTAGAACTTCAAAAACAAATTACACATAAAGAAGTATTATAGAAAATTAAAGAAAGTAAAAATAATAAAGCTCCAGGAATGGACGGTATTATAATTGAAATATATAAAATCTTACCACCATCAATAACCTCAGCATTACATAAAGCATTACTTGAAGTACAAACACAAAATATAATACCACCGTCTTGGAGGTATTCATTAATAACTCCAATAACAGAAGAAAATAAAGATCCAACCCAATGTGGCTCGTATAGACCAATATCTTTACTTAACAATGATTATAAAATTTTTTATGGCTATTCTAGTCAATACAATCAAAAAATCTCTGACGCAAATTATAAACGATGATCAAACAGATTTTATATATAATAGACATACCTATGATAATATACAAAGAATATTAACCCTTATTGATTTTTTAAATAGAGGGAAACAAGAGTCCTTATTAATTGCTTTGGATATAGAGAAATTATTTGATTCTCTAAAATGGGATTACTTATTTAAAGTATTAGAACTTTATGATTTCCCCCTTCCTTTATTCAATTGATAAAGAATATATACAAAAACAATTTAGCATATGTGAAATTAGGACCTTTTACTTTTGACTCAATAACACTAACAAGAGGTACAAAACAAGGTTGCCCCATGTCCCCTATATTTTTTGCATTAGCTATTGAATTATTTGCCTCATTGATACGCAATAATCCCAAAACTGAAGGTATAAACATCTATAGTCAATATAATTCAAAAATAATGTTGTTTGCGGATGATATACTGCTAACTTTTACCACTTCTAAAAAATCTTTAAAAGAGTTGGATATACAAGTTGAAAAATTCTATTTCATTTCAGGACTACATTTTAATAAAACAAAATCAAATTTCATGATATTAAATAAAAAAAGTGAGTTTTGGATAGATGATACTCAAATAATTGGTAAACAAGTCCCCACTCTAAATTATTTAGGTATAATACTAGGAATAAACTTAGAAGAAGCCTTAACTATAAATTATGAAAATATCATAAATACAATAAAAGCTAATGTAGTAAAATGGAACAAGATATATTTAACATTCAAAGACAGGATACAATTAATTAAGATGATATTATTGCCAAAAATGTTATATATAGCACAAGCCATTCCAGTAATACCAGATACATTTTTTCTAAAAGAAATAAATACATTACTATTAAATTTTCTTTGGTATCCTAACAAAATATAACAGAATAGCTCTCACTCATCACGTTAGACCCTGGGAACAAGGGTGGATACATTTTCCAGATGTTGAAACCTATATTAAAGCCTCCATTTTTAAAATTATTATAAATTGGATAGATCCAAACTATTCTTCTAATTGGAAATCTCTACACACTGTTATTTACTCAAACGAAAACTCCATTTTAAAAAACTTATTATTAAATGATCACATTAACAAGCCATGGCATATCTTATGTACCAGTCTTCAATATAACCTAACAAAAGCAACTAAACTAAGATTTATAAATGACATATATAATTTATTTAGAAGATCTGTAAATTCTAATATAGATATAAAGTTATGGATGGATTTACTATACCCTTTCAGTGTTACAAAAAACTTTCAAAATAAAATGCACAAGAAGGCATTCATTACTTGGGAAGCAAAAAACTTTATTTGTTGGCAACAATGCATTAACAATCAAATGGTTATAGAAAGCCAGCATATAATAAGAAAGTATGAACTTTCTACATCAGATTGGCTTACACTTCAAAATGTATTAACATATTCACAAGATCTATGCAGAATCACAACTAATTCATCCTTCAGAGACAGGCCTAAATTTATAAAACAACTATTTGAACCAATTTATAATAATCAAAATTGGGAAAACTTAACATCGAAATTATATAATATTTTAATAAATTATAAAGTCAAAAGTAATCAAAAATTTTGGAATCATATCGCTAGAGGACATTCAATAAATTTATCCATGGAAAATAAAATTAAAATATTAAATTCTATTAAACTAACATCTAATATGCAGTTCTGGAGAATTTACTCATGGAGATTTCTGCATAGGGCTTTTTATACGTGCAACAAGTTAGTAAAATTCAATTCTTCTAATACTGCCATGTGTTGGAGATGTTTACAAACATGCAAAGCAGATTGGATACATATTTGTCATGATTGTTCTAAAGTTAAAAATTTTTGGGAAGACATTCGTAACTTCTTACAAGCAATATTTTCAGATTCATTTGTAATAACTAGATCTTTATTTTTGTTAAATGTCAATGAAAATCTAGAATTAAACAACAACAGTCTTTATTTACTATGGAACATTCTTGCGAATGCTAGAAAATGTATTTTCAGAAAATGGAAATCTAACTCTGAACCATCCTCGAAGAATTTTTGTCACTACTGAAAGAAACTGCACTCATGGAAACTAAAGTTAAAGATCTAAGGATTATACCTAAACAATGGAACAATAATCCACGGAAAAAAGTGTTATTTCTTACTGAGACTTTAAACTTGAATACAGACTCTTCTCGATTGTTAAAGAAAAGAGGAAATGCTTGTCCCTTTTATTTATGTGATATTATTATGACTGGATTGGATTTTATATAATCAAATTTCAGGCCAGTGCAAATATTGTATATAGTCTTATTTCAGTTGTTAGATAAGGTATTAATAACATATATGTTAAAAATATTAATATATATATATATATATATATATATATATATATATATATATATATATTGTTTGAAAAATCAATAACAAATTTTGAGTAAAAAAAAAAAAAAAAAAGAGTTCCCATGCTACCCTCAGATATCCGTTTTCCTAATACAATTTGACATTTATTGTTTTAAACGACATCCCTCCCTCCCTAGTAACTCACAATACTTTGAGATAAATGTAAAAGCAAGAAAAGCTATCACTCCAGCTGTTTCTAAAATCAATAAAACAGAGTTTATAAATATTAAAAAAAAGTATTTTCATCACTTCATTAAATGACACTATAAATGATCCTGCAAATGTGTTGATAAGATAAACTACACATTTTACGATCTTCATGATGCCACAAATGGGGGTACTTCTTTAATTCTACTGAATAAGCATAATTTACTGTTACCAGCTGTTTTACTATTGTTAATTTTATAACCCATCATCTGTCTAAATTCAGCCAATATGCTACAAAGTATGTGCAAATCCCTTTGGGACCTACTAAACTCACCAAGATAACACCAGCAAGTGTCAGCTTTAATTATCCCTTGCTCGTTCACAACAATTTCCAAGCTTCTTATTCATACTGCCAGTGGCTCTAGATAGATAAATAGCAGTGGTCATAAGGGAAATCCCTTCCTTTTGCAATTCCCTAATTTAAATGCCTCTGAAAGTCTGGCTAAAATGTTAACTCTAGACTTCAACTCTCATTCTCAGCTAATATGAGGTCAACAAATTCCTACAGAAAAACAATTTACTTTGAACAGAAAACTCCACACCACCCCTGGGTGGGTTTGAAATACTGTGGTGGGGTACATGGGGAAGTGGTGACCAACTAGTTACTTTCCCTGTCAATGAAATGAATATTTGCTGAATGAACGTTCAATGCATAGGGTTCGATGTTTAGCCATTTAGCCAGGAAGTTCCATTTGATGGCTGAACATAGTTTATTTTATTTGTTTTATTTATTTTCACATTTGTTGACCAGGTTAGTCCGCCTGGGCAGGAAGACATTTTTCAGTGGAGGCCCGAGGAGAAAGCTCCAGTTAAGCAAATTACAACAGACATTATATATAAAGCTGATATACTTCAGCAAGGTCATAGGCAAGTACATGTACAATGTTAGGTAGAAACTATCAGAGTAAAATCAGTTAGGCCAAACAATACTATACACAAATACTAAGCAACAAAGTTCTATAGTGTAAAAATAGAATGCAAAGTAAAATAAAATTAGCCTAAGAAAGTGGGAGACCAGTAATAGTTTAGTATATAAGAAGAGATGGAGAAAGTTGGTAGATAACTGGTAGGAGGTTTAAGTTGGATCATGCCATAAACATGACTATGAGTTAAGCAAGTGGGCTTTTAGTTCTTTTTTGAAGAAATTAGTGTCGGGAATAGAACATAAGTATAGAGGTAATTTGTTCTAAGTGTTGGCTAAGGAGTGGCTGTATAAGAGTTTGCCACTGTTTTTGTTTGACATGTATACCTCTAGAAGGTGCTGCTGTGAGCTTCAAAGAGCTTGATTTGAAGTGTAGTAGGAGATCAGGAAAGAGCGAGCAAGGCAAGAGGGGTTAGTAGATTTTCATGTAACAGATGATTGAGGAACTGTTTGTGAATACACTTTTCAACTATTTTAGATAGTGGAGACATGATGGCTATAGGTCTGGAATTAGAGGGATCAGTGGAATTACCACCTTTGTGAGGGGGTAAAATATGGAATTTTTTTCCAGATATCTGGGACCATATTTTCTTGGATAGATCTATTTATAAGTATGGAGATGGGATAAGCAATTTTATTAGCAGCATGTTTCAGAAATAGTGTGGTTAGATTGTCAGCTAATGGTGAGCATGGTTTCACTTTACTGAGAAGTGATCCAGTATAATTAATTGAGACAGGTGTAAGCGTGAAAGAAGTTGGGAGGGAAGTTGTGGGGTTATTTGAGGGGTTACTATTGTCTTGTTTGGTTAGCTTTTGGATACATTCAATAAAGATGGAATTTAGGAATGTAGTAGTTTATAGGGAGGAGCCAATGGGGCAGGGGTTGTGTGATTAAGGGTTACCTGGATGTAGTAGTCTGTTACAGAATGCCAGAATTTTTGGGGGTTGGAGTGTGGGTTATTGAGTGGATTCTGGTAAAATTTCTTCTTATCGAGGATGACCTGTTTTTTGGTTAAGTTGTGGAGCTCCACATAGGTTTGAAGGAGAGAAGGTGAGCTGTTTTTTTGTTTTGTTTTTGAGCTTTTCCAGGCACTATCCCTCCTGTACATCAGGATATGAGTGGGTTGAGTTAATCAGGGAGCATAGTGGCATTTTAATCTGATTTTTCTAGAGAGTCCAGGGAGTTGATAGTATTTAGGAAGATGCTGTTGAATTTAAGGACAGCTTCTTCCAAGGAGGGGGTCAAGGAGAAATGACCAGTTTATTGAGGACAGCATCAGGTTAAATGTATCTATGTTAAAATTGGTTCGTTTGCAGCATTCTTTATAATAGTGGGCTTTTTGCTGCTGGGGAGATTGTCTTTGTACAGTGGTGGGAAGGTGGTCACTAAGGGAATCTGGCAGGGTGGTGGGGTTTGGTATAGGCCAGGATTGGATGTCAGGATCCTATCCAGTGTTGTGCCAGTGTTGGACTTTTTGAGTAGATGTGTGGGGGGTAGTGATTAGCTGGGAGAAACCATAGTAGTTACAGGTGGAGCTGGGAGAGTCTACGGTGAGTGTATTCTAATCTATATTGACATCACCCAAGATAACAGCTTCATAGGAGATAGCCTGTGAAATCCAGGAAAGAGAGTTCAAGGGTAGGGATGTTATTACCTGGAGGAATATAGATGGTAGCAATGGCTAGTTTTTTTATGTTTGTTTAAATTACAGTTGACAGTCAAAATTTCTGCGAGATGGAAGTTTGCTGGAGAGATTGAAATAGGGGAGATACGGAGGTGTTTGGAGTTGAGAATGGCTACACATCTTCCTTTTTCCTTAAGTATATCCTACCAGAAAAGATTGTAGCAAGTAGGAAGAATTTCCGAGTTGTCAATATGTGGTTTTAGCCAAGTTTTGGAGAGAGTAAGGATGTCAGGCATCTGTAAGGAGACCCAGGAATGTAAACAAGTGACTTGGTTTAGGATACCCTGTATGTTATCTCATTAACCCCGAGTACCTTCTCATAGCGCCTGTGTGCTTAAAACCGATCTCGTCATGAGAAGATAATTTCAAGCTGTTACCCCCGAGTGCCTTCCTGAAGCGCGAGAAACTGTAGTTCACATTTGTAGTTGAGCCTAATATAAAACACACTGAAATCGTAACTGAACATGTAAATTACATTATATAGTTACGATTCAGTGTGTTTTTACATTAAGTTCACATTAAAGTTTTACTACAAATTCCGTGTAAAAGGTTCTTGGTAAAGAAAGTGGTGGCAGCCAATCGGATTCTTGCAATCCGAGCCATCACTTGCATACCAGCTCCACCCCGGTGAGAAAAAAAAAAATCAGAACTGCACTGCATCATCCTTTTTTTTTTTTTTTTGTTCACAACTCAAACCTTTGTGACCTAAATAGACTAAATTAGCCTGATTGTAGTGAACTACATAAAACCCTAGCTGTAACCATAAATACTTCACCCATTCCTTAAACTTAAATCCCCTGATTGTTCTCTAACCCTAATCCTCCCTTCTCACTCCTCTCCTGCCCCCTGGCCCTAAACCTAAATCCCAGTTAGCAGCATAATAACATCCATTCCCAGAACCTGCTATTTATTTCTCAGAGCATTGATTTCAGTGTGCCACTTTCCAAAACGACAGCCTCAACTTCAAATAAGTAAAGTTCAGCTACAACTGAGTCCTGTTTATAAAATATAGGTAAGTGTACTGGAAGAGAATAGCGCCCCATAATGCCTTGCATCTTCTGCATTTCGATATTTTTAATTGCCCCCACATGAAGCAGACGCAGGTTTCTCACTTTCAAAACCACAGCCATTACACATTTTCTTCCACTTTTATTTTTGCAGGTACACTTTTAAAGAAATGTTGGTAAAAGGGAATTATTTCCTCAGAAGCTCCGGTGTCAGTGTCTGGCTCATGTGAGCAGAGAATTTAGTTGTATGAACTGTTGTGTTGGAGTGCATGTTCTCTATTTGGTTAATGTATGTGGTTGGTTATGGTATGTGGTTATCTACCTTTAGTTCACTGTTACTTGGAAGGTTTCTCACCATGCATTGGGGAGTCTGCTGTTGCCTTAGTTTGTCCCATTCTGATGGCAATATTCTGTAGTCGTTATTTCATATTGCAGGTGACATGGGGATTTTAAGTGGTCTGTACGGCTGTATGCTGCTCAACATTACAGGATTTAATACAAAACTTAAGTTCTACTATAAACATAGTTTTTGAACCAGGCTCTGACTGACTGGCTGTATCCTATGGCAGATGGCCTATCAATACGGAAGGAGTGATCATCTACGTCAAAGGCCTTAGTACAACTGACAAATGTGGTTGTTGTTTGAAAGCATTTATCATGGGAAATTCCAGTGTAGTCAATGACTTTAGAAACTAATATGTGTGCTACTGACCACACTGGTCATTGTAAAACTCTTGAAAGTTGTAGCTCAGTTGTGCAGGGTCCTGCTTCATATATTCGTGCTTGTTTTTGGATGGTCGATGGAATAGTATTTTTTTCATTAGCATGCATTTGATGAAAAGTATGAAGTCTGAAACTCGGATGTTTGCAGTTGTTTGGTGACTTCGCTCCTTGATGGTTTGCTATTGAACAGGTGTTAAGTGGAGGAGACCAAAACTATGAGTCAAAAATCAGGACATTCTGTGAAAACATGAACAGTTGAGATGTATGCGTAATTTCTCAGATGTTAGTGTTTTACGTGTTACAGATTGCAGAGAATGTTAGTATTTAAGTTTGTTGCCATGCCTTCATTTTGCACTGTAGACTGTCACCAGTTGAGGGGCAGATTTATGCTTTTGACTGGAAGCAGTTCAGCTGCACTGGGTCTGCAAAAGGGGGGTAAAAGATGACAGCAAACACAGCATATTGAAATGAGGAACTTACTGCATTCATCTTACTGCCCACAGGGTGACGTGGATCTGTGGAGAGATTTAGGAAAGTGTGCTGGACATGAAGCAGTTGTAATTTGGTTGTCAGCAATTCAGAGCTTGCAGAAGAGAAATGCAGGGATGTTTTGGATTGAGCAGTTTTATCAGGAGTGAAATGGGTCATATAAATAGCACTATGATAAGGTCTCAAGGTCTCACTTAAGGGGCATAGAGACTTACTGTGGCTAAAAGATGGATGTTCTGGAGCAGCCTTCAGTGGCGCTTAGTAGACTTGAAAGTTAATATTTTAGGAAAGGTGAATAAAAAATAAAACGATGAAAAAACCCTACTGTATGACTTTCTAGGGCTGGCAGAAGGGAAGATTTGATTGGTTATAACCAGGTCACTTTGTTCATAGGTTCATAGGTAAGTACTAGGCTAGCTGCCCGAGGGCATCTATAAGCCTAGCCAGAATGTGTTGGCTTTTGCCGCCCCTTTAGATTAGTTCCCTGTGCCTTGGTCCAGCAGAGCCATTAGTTCCCTGTGCCTCTGTCCAGCAGAACCACTGAAGTGATAACCGGGGTAAATTTTCTGTTTCCCATCCACTCATCAAGGTTTCTCTTGAAGAGTGTTAGTGAGGGGGCTCTGCCTAATGTAGATTGGAATCCTGTTCCAAAGCATGGGGAGTCTCTGGGACAGGAATCTATCCCTCCAGCACGTCCTATTTATCGTTGTGGTGAGGTTTAGATCCCTAGACCGTGTGGCTCTTGGGGATTTGTTTTTTTTTTTTTTTTTTTTTGGTGGAGCATGTCCATCAATTCTGGGTTGGACATGGCCTTGTATGTCAGGCAGAGATCACCTCTGAGTAAGCGGTATGCAACAGAGTACAGCTGGAGTTTCTTCAGTCGGGCTGCATAGGGCATATGTTTGAGGCCAGTAATCCTCTTGGTGAGGTACTTCTGTGGTCTTTCCATATGTTGCAGGTGTCTTGTAAGGTACATCCCAAATGGGGCGTTGTACTCTATGATGGGTCTGATGAGTGATGAGTAGAGGGGCACAATAACCTCTTGTTCTAGATGCAAACCCTTTTGTGATTAGATGGGCCACAAAGAAGGATTTTCTAACCACCTTGGCAATATGATTATCAAAGGAGAGATTACTTCCTACTTGGGTCCCCAGATCCCTTATTACATTTTCTGTATTTAGGGGACTACCACATATGTGGTAGTTCGTGGGTACTTTGTTTTTTCCAAAGGGGATGACTATGCACTTTTTGGCATTTAGCTTGAGGCCATGATTTTGACACCAGGTATCCATCTCAGTGAGACCCTTCTGGTGGATGTCTGTATCAGCTGGAGAGTCAATTATGGCCCCCAGTTTGCAGTCGTCTGTGAACTTGGTCAGCCATAGTCCTCTTATGCTTGCTTGTACCTCTGAGAAGTATATACCAAACAGGAGGGGTCCCAGGACTGAGTCCTGGGGGACACCACTTGTAACTGGTTTAGAGTCAGACCTACAGCCTGTAACTCCCACTGTGTGGATTCTATCCGTGAGCCAACTGGAAACCCATCTTGTGATGTAGGGGTTTATGTTCAGGCTGGTGAGCTTGTCTATAATACCAGAATGGGGAATGGTGTTGAAAGCCTTTGTGAGGTCTAAGTAGGCTATGTGGACCTCCTTTCCCTCATCTAAAGTCTTGGTAACTGTCTCAAAGAAGTCCACCAGGTTTAGGAGGCATGATCTGCCCTTAACAAAGCCAAACTGGGTAGGGTCCAATGTTTGAAGGTTCCCAATGTCTCTGTTAATGAATTCCATGATGATGTGCTCCACAGCCTTGCAGACCAGGCTAGTCGGGCTTATAGGATGATAATTCCCAGGGTCCGTTTTGGCTCCACCTTTGTGGAGTGGGATAACTGTTGCTGTGCACCACTCTATGGGTACATAGCCTGTAGAGAGGCTGAGTTTGAACAGTGTGTTTAGGTGAGGAGTTAGTTCATTTTGGAGCTTGTGCAAGATACAGCCTGGGACACCATCTGGTCCCATTGAAGCTGTATTTTTGGCTTTGGATAGGGCTGTTTTAACCTGTGTGTCAGTGATTGCCGGGGCACTACATTCTTCTGGTATGGTTATGGGCCCTTTAGGGGGTGAGAGGGGGGTGAAGTGTGCACTAAATCTGTCAGCCAGAATGTTGGCAATATCAGTCGGTTCAGTGTATTTTGTGCTATTCTGCACTAACTCAGAGCAGATGTGAGAGTTTCCACTTAGGTTCTTGACATAGCTAAATAACGCTTTGTGGTTATCTTTGAAGTCCTTGGCAATTTTTCTTTCAAAGCTAGCCTTGGATGATTTTATGAGGGATTGTAGTTTCTTGCTGATACTGATTAGGGATGTCTTTCCTTCTTGGGATTTTACTCTTTTTCTGCACTAGTTTCCTCCTTCTATTGTATAGCTTGTTTATGGCAGGGCTCCACCAGACTGGTTTCCTTTTCTTGGAGGAGTGAGTCTTGGTTTTGCTTGGGATAGCATGATCCATGCATTATTTCAGGTGCTCATAGAGTGCCTTTGTAAGGGATTCAGCAGCTTGGACAGCATTGTCCTTTCGCATGAGGGCTGTGAACCTTTCCACCTCAGTCTTAAGTAACATGAAGTTTGCTTTTGAAAAGTTTTTCATGGTGATTTCCTTGATTGGGGGTGGGGGCGGAATGTGGCTATCCAGAGTCTATGGTCTGATATAACCAATGAAGGTTTGACCTCCGGTGTAGAACATCAGTCGCCCATGTTGGTGATGACCAGGTCCAACATGTTGTCACCTCTGGTGGGGGTGTTGACCAGTTGATCCAGGGCGTTCGAGTTTATAAATTCTAGGAAGCGTTGGGCAAGGGAGTTAGTACTTGAGTAGTTCTCCCAGTTAATGTTTGGGTAATTGAAATCACCCAATATTAGGGTGTTTGGTAGGACCTTCATATTTTCCAGTGTCTCCAGAAATGCAGAATGGGGGTCCTGGGTCATGGTGGGTTTGAATTGCAGTTTTATCCATTGTTAGTTGCACATAAATGATCTCTGAGGCATTGTGCTGTGCCACTAACCTGGAGGTGTGGGTATCCTTGATGAATATGGATACACCCCCACCTTTTGTGTTTCGGTCCAGGTTCTGTGGTCGAAAAGTATGGTACGAGTTATAGCCTGGTAGTGCTGGGGTGCTCTCTAGAGGCTTCAACCAGGTTTCTGTTAATGCACAGATATCGATGTTCTCCATACTGAGGAATGCCTCAAGTGCATGCATTTTGCGGTTTAGACTTCTGGCGTTGAGTAGCATTACCCGCAGTTTTTGGTTACTTGTGCTATTTATGGCGGTGGGTTTGTCTTTTGAGCCTTGCCTAAAAAAGGCACTATGGGGGCAGCAAAAGCCTTGGCCAGTATTCGAAAGCCTAAGGGTGGCAGGTGCAAGCCATCTCTTGTGAAGCAATGTGGCTTATCGAGCATGTCATCCCAGGTGGACAGATACTGGATCCCTTTTGAATGACACCAGAAACTTAGACAATTGTTGAAATTGCTCATTTTTTTCTTTATACTGTGGCATCACTCTTGGTGAGGGCAGGATGCTACTCAGGGTCAGGGTCATACCGGCCTGGGCTATGTGATCAGATAGCTCTTCCATGTCTCTTTTCATGTAGTCCAGGGAGGTACGCCTCAAGTCATTCACACCAATATGGACAATGACAGAGTCATATTTGTATTTGTTCTGGAGTGACCCGAGTGCTTGTGTTATGTGGCGGATCCTGGCACCTGACAGGCAGCTAACTGTAACCTTGTGCTTGACTATTTTTTATTTATTTATTTATTTTACATTTGTTAACCGGGCTAGTCTGGCTGGATACATGTCCATTTTCAGCAGAGGCCCGAGGAGAAAAGCTCCACTATAATACTATACTTTTACAGTTTAAAAAGATACAATTAGTAAAAATAGTAAAAATAACAATAACAATCAATCAAACAGTAAACACAAGCAAAGTACTGACAAAAGAAAAGTAAAGTCAAATAGAATGTACAGTATTGCCGGGCTTGTGTGGCTTGATACATGTATATTTTCTACAGAGGGTTGAGGAGGAAAGCTCAATTATCATACTAGAGACTATACAATTTAACAGAAACACTAGAACAGAAGAGAATCAAACTTTGGGTCAAAGCAAGATACAATTAAGTATACCGAGTTAGTTGAGAGAGCAGGTAGTGTATAAGTTATCAGTCAGGATTTGTGCAAGGGCATAGCCAGTGATTTTGTAAATGATTTCTAATCTGTTTTTTGAAAAGGTAACACGAGGCTAGGGAGGTCAGTCCAGTGGGAAGTTTGTTCCAATGTGATCCGATAGTGTTTGCAAATAAGGAGTCTCCTGCTTTATTATGAGATTTTATAGTAGCTACTAGGAGCTTGTTGGCTGAACAAGTGAAGTGAGATTTGTATAAGGTGTGATAAGATTGTTCAGTATGGGTGTGTTGGAGGGTAATGTAGAATTTTAAAAGTGAGGACTAATTGCTGCAGGAGTATAAGATTTGGAAGTTCCAGCCAGTTGAGTTTCTTTAAGTTAAGACAGTGATGAGTACGGAATGGAGAGCCAGTTGCAAATCTGGCAATGCTATGGTAGGCTAAATTAAGTTTCTGAAGGTTAGCTTTAGAAATGTTAATAAAGGAGGAAGAGGCATACAGTAGTGTGGAGATGAGGTGAGTTTGGGCAAGTGATACTCGGGATGTGGCGGTAAGAAAGGGCTTAAGTCTGTAAAGGGCTCCTATCTTTTTATTTACTGTCTTGATAGTTAAATCAATATGATAGTCAAAGTTAAGCTGATTGTCTATGGTGACACCTAGCAGTTTTGTGGAATAGTCAGGTTTGATGATTGTGCCATTGCAGGACACAATGGAAAAAGTGATTGGAATGGATTTACGGGTTGGGGTGAAGAGTAGAAGTTTGGTTTTTTGGGATTTAGGAGGAGACAGATATGTTGAAACCATTTTTCTGCTGCTGTGAAAACCAATTGGGTAGAGGTGGAGTACTGCAGGGGATGGAGCAGAGCAGATGAGAGTAGAATCATCAGCATATTGTATACAGGTGGATTTAGGGAGGGAAGTGGGTAGGTTATTTATAAATATAGAGAAAAGTAGGGGACCTAAGATGGACCCTTGTGGGACGCCTATAGTAACCGGGAGTTGAGAAGATAGATGGCTGTCCCAAAGGACTGCTTGTTTTCGATTTGTCAAGTATGAATCAAACCACTGTAGTGCTAGTGGGTCAAGTGACAGGATTCTAAAGTGTGGAGGAGAAGTTGATGGTTGACCATATCAAATGCCTTTGATAGGTCTAAGAATAGTGCAGAGGAGAACAGGTTGTTGTTACGATTTTTGTTTATTGTGTCAGTGAAGGAGAGAAGGGCAGTAGATGTACTGTGGTAGGGCCTAAACCCATGTTGTGAGTCTACAAGTAAGTTGTTACTCAAGAGATGTTGTAAGAGTTGATGGTGTATGCAGCGTTCCATTATTTTGGATAGAGGAGATAGAAGGGCAATAGGCCGAAAGTTTGAGAGTTCGTTAGAGTTACCTCCTTTGTGGAGGGGAATGATATGGGAGATTTTCCAACAGGAGGGGATTTTGGATTCAGTTATTGTTCTGTTTATTAAGATGGAGATTGGGTAGGCAAGTTCGGTTGCAGCTAGTTGAAGATATTCAGCTGGTAGTTTGTCGGCCGAAGGGGTGCAAGGTTTGAGTTTAGATAGTAATTTGCATATATAGGTTGTGGAGACAGTATGAAACTTTAGTATGGGGGTGCTGTTTAGGGTAGTGGTTTTTTGGAGGGATAGGGGGGGAGTCATGGTGTTGGGTATGTTATTTTGCCTTAAGGGCTGTGATTATGTGGCACACTGATTATATGAAGTATGTGTTTCATGGTTTGTGATGTGGTGTGGAGGTTGCTTGGGTGTCTGCTTTGGAGGTCTCTGTTGCTTTTGCAGATTTTTATTTAGAGCCTCCGAGTATGTTTTTGTGTATTTATGTGTGTTATTTGCTGGTGTTGGTTTACTAGCTCTATGTGAGACTGGTGGTGTGTTGCAAGTATTTTCCTTCTCCTCTTGACTGTCAGTTCCAGTCATGGGTTGAGAGAACTTTGCCTCCAGTTTGGCTGGATAATTGCATCTCTCGCATATATTAGTGTTTGGTGGTAGGAGGAGGGGGTTGTCTGTGTACATGAGGTAGTTGTAACATTGCCTCAAAATGCCCAGATTCACCAGCTGGACTGGAGAGTACACCTGAAACTGCCCTTTGGACATGCCTGACTAGGTAAAGTGAGCTGTTTTACTGATTAGCTGGTACGGACGAATATTGTGATACTTTTGTCCCTACTCTCTGCCTTCTTTTACAGACACTGCACTTTCATTTCCTTTTTTCAGTCTGCAGTTCAATACCCTTCCTCTGCTGAGATTAATGATGTTTAAATTAGTTAACACTATGTACATATTTTGTAACCACATCATCTGTGCCTTTTTGCAGTGTTGGCATTGTACCCTTCTGCAATGTCTTTGCTGTATTCTTAGACTGTGGCTGATACGGATATCCATCTACTATTATAGTTTGTTATAGTTTAGAATATCTTTTCATCTATCTACAGCTATATATTATGTAATATATAAGCATAGCAGTAAATACTATCTAAAAAAGATTGAAATACAGTATCAAACCTGTAAAAGTGAGAAGGCAGGGCAAGGCCAGCTACTGATAAAATGGGAGGACTAGCTCTAAAGCTCTTATTGGTATTTTAGTTTTATATTGTATATTCACTTATGCCCCAAACAGTATTTTAAAACTAGAGATGGAGTCCAAAAACTTGCAGAAACTTGTTAAACAGTTTACACATTTGCACATTTCTTTGAGGATCAGTCCTTTCTCATATTCAGTTGTTTGGCTTTAGTGAAAATGTATTTACAATGATGGGATGATCTATGCAGGATGCATAAGGTAGCTATTAATGTACTAATAATTAATAAATATAATGTATACATCTGAGTGTATGTCTAGAAACAATATGCAAAATAATACCATAAAATGACAACTATTTTTATTTATATGTTATATTATGATAACTACCTTAGAAGTAGATATTCGGCACAGTAGATGTCAAAGGTAACTGCATGCAGCTGTACTAGTGGCATAGATACATAAATACCTGATTATAGCCTATTCATTCCAAGTTCATGTAATGGTTTTGGGTGCTTGGCACATGAATGTGGGAGGCAGCTGCTGATCCTGGGGGAAGACATGTGTTTCTCTAATGGTATGAGCCATGTTCCAATGAGATGATTTTTATTTCTGCAGAGATTGTGGTTGGTGACTGATATTGGTGAATTGTAATGACAGATGTCAGAGTGGCCTTTTATGGCTGAAATGTTCTGAAATGGGTAGTTTTGTCATTATTGGTTCATAAGTTTAATTCATTGCTTACAGGGAATGTGATCTAATATAATCAGCAATATGTGTATAGTTTAGGTGACAGGAAGGGCTCAGGGATATAAATATTATATACATTTTATTGCTGCTTTTAGAGTAGTTCTGGCATTGCTCAACTGAGTATGTAGGGAAATATTTCTGACTTTCTGTATTTGTTTATTTACAGACACAACAGTATGCAACAACATTTACGTCAAAAAACAGTATTGAGCATATAGTCAAAATATATTTGGGTAGGATAAGAGGCTTAGTGAGATGTATTTTATTGCTGATTTTTGACATTGCTCAATCAGGTGTTATTACTTGCAGACTAGTACCAGCATAGACCTACCATATATTTTGGGCAATATTCCTAACTCTGTCACTACTGTGTAGAATTTAGGTAGGAGGAATTGCTCAGTAATATGCAAGTGTTATACTATTTCTACAGAATTACTCTGGTCTTCTCCTAAAAAATGGTAATGAGTCTGCTACATCTGCACCAGGTAATATAATGAATGCCTACTCAGCAGGTTAGGTGCAGTAATTATCACCTATGTCTGAGCATGCAGAACTATGCATCAATGACATGCAGGTAATTATCACATTAACAATAAGTGCAGTTACAGTACAACACTGAGTCCTTACCACTTTTCAGGTAAAACTCTCAGCAGCTGTCACTGTTATTCACATAAGTAGAATTTGTTATCACACTCATGAATGCACAAGCCAGATCTGGGTTTTTGCCTACGTGCAGTCATTTCAAGCCACCCCTCCCCACCATGTTCTTTCTGTCATTTTTGCAATTTGTTTGATACACAGTAAAGTCCCCATTGTGGTTATATGCTTCATATTTTTGTGAACTACTGCAACTGAACATTGTATCACTGGGCTGCTTTCCTGGGTCAGTCTTGGTCTTTTCACATGTCTTGCTGTATCTCTCCATTCAGTCTTCCTCCCTTCAGGTTTGGTTCGGACTTATGGACATTTTTTTTTCATATTTTGGTAAATAACTTTGCAAGGGAGCATCTGAATGTGCTTAGTAATACCTCATTTTGAAGACATACTTCATAGTTCCAACATGGTAAAAGAACTGTTCCTGTATGTCATACACATGTACAGATATCAAAGTTTGTTTCAGACTTAGGTTATGGAAATTTATGATTTGTTTCTTATTTTGGTAAATAACTTTGCAAGGGAGCATGTCAGTGTGCCAAGTAATTCCTCATTTTAAAGACAGTGTTACTCCTTACAACATGGTAAAAGACCTGTGTCTGTGCCCTGTACACGTGTACAGATATCACAGTTTGTTTAGTCTTGTAGGATTATAAAAATTATACATTTCCAATACTTTCCATTATTATGCTCATATCTTTGCAAGGGAGCACAAATGAAGGTTCATTTTGAAGCTGACAATGAGACACACAACGTTTACACTGATATGCAGCCTCTGTCTGTTACAGGTGATGGGATATTATGCTTTATTTATCAGTTATGAGAAATAGTATATTAATCATATTTCTGTGAATATCTCCTTAAAGAAGCATCACACAGTAATGGTTAAGGTATCATTTTAAAGCTGACTTTCATACAAAAAAATTAAATGCAAATTGTATGGGTCTACATGGTACATTGACCAAGATATTGTGCTTTGCTTTTCCAAAAAGGTGACAAATATGCACACTATCAGCATTCCTTGCCAAATATTTAATAATGACTTTGATACACACGATCAAAATTTATACTGCTGGAAAGGTCAGTGTCTGCTGAACAACTTTCGCATTTACATTTTTAGTCTAGCTCTTTTAGTTTCAGAGTTATGAACATTTGTTTTCTGTATGGTATTACAAATGGATTTTCTGAAAATGAGCTCAGGCTGCACCATTGTTCCTATGGTGGAATTAAGCAGGCAGCTTTTTCTGAGCTGCTCCAGAGTGAATGAGTTAAGTGATATAATGGATAAAAATGTGGATGATGTGGAGGACCTAGTTTATGTTGATGCGTTGAGGGGGTGAGAATTAGTGGGGAGAGAGGAGTTGAGGGTAGGTCCCGGGTTGGGATGGATATCACCAGAGAGTAGCAAGTTTATTGAAGGTACCTTAAGTGGAGGCAAGCTTTTACTCAGGATGTGATATTTAGCTTTCTTAGAAGGAGGGTGTGTGTATATTGGGAATATTTTTTATTTTATATAGGGTGATAGTGTTGTGGGTAAAGAAAGAAGGAGTGATAGGGAAGGAGGAAGTGTTTGTGTAGTTAGTATGAGAGAGTGTGAGAGTAGGTGAAGGACATTCATTTATAAATGTGGAGTGGTAAGAGGTTATTATAGAAAGAAGAAAAAGAGCAGGACAGATGAGCAGACGGAGTAGTACGGTGAATGAAAATGGAATAGGTTCTTTGTGAGATATAATCTCACTTACGTAGGCCCTTGGGCCGATAGCCTAGTACCTACCTATGAACCTATGAATACGGTTATGAGATGTGTAAGTAAGACATAGAATAAGTAATGGCAGGGTTGCAGAGAGAGGAAAGAGAGAGACTCAGGTTTACTTTAAATGGGAGGGGTGTTGCAATAAAAGAGGTGATTGTATAATGGGAGGTTTTGGGGGGGAAAGTGGGTGTGGGCAGGGTGTGTGTCAAAAAAGAGGTAAATATAAATGTAATGAGTTCAGGGTTGGGTGGGAATGGGGGTAGGGTAGGGAAGCAGACTGAGCCTGAGTGTAGCGAGGGTGAACAGAGTGGGTTGACCCAGGCCACAGGTATCTTGTCTGCCAGAACCAGTCAATCAGCAAGACATAGAGGTGAACCAATGGAATATATGACCAAAATAAAACAAGGAGAGATCAAGGTACCATCCCTGCAGGATGTGCAAACTCAAAAGGCAATACATAAAGGTTATAGCAGGCACAAGTTATGAATACCTAGTTAGAAAGTAACTTACAACAGGGGTGAAGTTTAAGAAGTTACATATAATGCAAATTGTGGTCTTGGAAAGGCAAGATTCTTTTGCTGGTAAAGAATATTGCTTTACAGTTTCTCTTCAGAAGGAGGGGGGCAGCAAGAGACCATATAGGTACCGAAGCTTGTGTAATCTGTGTAGGTAGCACACAGTCAGGATCTTACTACTGAAAAAGTAACAGAGAAAAAAGATTAGGTTATGGTTGGGAGATGAAAACAGAGTCATACAGGAAGGAGAACAATGAGGAGTGCAGTAGGAAATACAATAGGCAGTATGAATAGAAGGAAAGAGAAATAGAAGGGGAGAGCAAACAGTGTAGAGGGGGTGAAAACAGCTGAAAAAAATAAACACAAAGGTTTCAATGGCATATTTTAAAACTTGAGAAAATGCACAGCAATATGGCTAGGTAAGACAATGCAATAATATTGTTCAGCAGGTACCATGAAGGCATAGACCCAGTTTTAACAAACAAGCCACGTAAGGTTTATGCCTAATGTCCAAGTCGCATAAAAAGCAGAAACAATCAGAAAAAAACTAGTACAAAAAGGCAAGCGCTATCCAGAAATAGTCAAAGTAGCACCTAGGCAGGTTTTAATGTTCATGTCACAGAAAGAGTAAGAGAAAATAAGAAAACATGGCAAGGTAACACTTTACTATGTTGCACAGTATCTGAATTTCATAGTAACTAGTGTTCAGTTAGAAATACTTTCACCTATGTAGTTTTATATGAGCATGTGCATGCAACAGTTAGAGATACCTCTACCACATTCTGCAGTAACTAATTTGTACAAAGGGATTTGTTAATATGTTAGTTGCAGAAACTCCAAAGATATACCCCGGGATTCATGAAGCTCGGCGCAAGGCCGGCGTAAGGTCTGCGCTGGCGGTGCAGTGAATAGCCGGTGCAGTAGTGCCATATGCATATTAATGAGAGTGCACCGCAACCACAGACACGTGCGTAGTGTACGTGAGCGAGCCCAGGTAGGATGCGTCTGGAGGCGTGTCTAAGCCGGCATGAGGTGAGCAACCTAATGTGCTGACAGCCATGGTCCACCCATAATAGTAATGGCAGCAGCCAGGTCCCGTGCAGAATGAAACGCACGTAGAGTATGCAGCATAGTACCCGTCCCAAATAAACGGAGAAGCAAATACAAGCCACGAAGGCTTAAGTGTACCCATCCAAGGAGCAAAGGATACGCATATGACCGCGTTTGTCCCGCAATGCACCGTCAGTGGTTACACTCAGAGAAGGTGTACAGCAGCATGTCAGCGCCGCACCGACATAGGAGCAGCGACTAAGGTCACCACCTGTCCCACTTTGGGTGGGGCAGTCTCTATGGGCAGTTGTGTCCCGAAAAACGTATTAAAATGGCAAATGTGCTAAGATTGTAGGACATAATGATATCCCGTATTTAATGTAATGGTAGCATGAATTGGTCATTTCTGTAACTGAAATACCTAAATGTCACAAGAAACAGAATAAGCAAGCAAATTGCCACAACAATAAGCTTTTACTTAGGCAAACAAGTGAAGTTCTATGCTATATACTGACCGTGTGTATGTGTCGGCCTGTAAAGTCATATGTGAGTCCCGGAAATATCCCAGCTTGGAAACTGGAAAAGGTGGCAACCCCAGTAGCGACATGGGCATGGTCACCAGGGTCACCAGCTGTCCCAATGTGCCATGGACAGTCCCTGATTGGACAGTTGTGTCCCTGCAACAATCGGAAAAATGGAAAATGACCTCTGATCCCCTGCCAAAAAATATTCCCGCAATATACATGTAATAGTAGTATAAAACATATACATTTGTATATGAAACACATACATGGCATAAGAATATGAATAAGGAACCCAAATGCTGACAGAATAAGCTTATAGTATGGCAAACAAGTGAAGTTCTGTCAACTGCACTTGCCGTGGGTATGTGTAGTCCTGCAAATTCCGAAGTTTCCACATAACATGCCCCACTATGGGCATTGGAAAAGGTGCCAACCATAATGGTCACAAGCAGTTGTGAGAGTACATAGCCGGGTAGCTGTGTTGACATAACAACAGTAAGGAATCAACACCTTAAACACAGGCAAACATGTGCATAGCAACATATCCCACACCCAGCAACGTCTCTGTCGCATACACTGGATGGCGTATGTTGAAGTGTAATATCCAGAAGCAGAACCCATGCATTCAGATGTAATACACAATAGCCTCATTGTACATGTCAGTCCCACCCATGTACACCTGTGCACCCTAACCTGCTAGCATCCGTGTGCAGCTATACACCCACACACAATGTGCATACCTGAAATGTGGTAAGATGTTTGTGTTAGGCAATGCCACGCGGCAAATCATTACCCACATGTCACCAACCCACCTCAGGTACAGATATGTAAATGGCTGCATGTGAATGTGTCTGCAGAATGTGTACATCCCGCATGTGGTATGTACCCGTCGAAACCATATAAGTTTGCATACAACACGGTGCACATAACTGTACACATGTGGACAAGTCGGGTTGTTGAACCACCGCATCGATGTTTAGCTATGCAGTGAAGTCGATCACATATAGCGGAACATGTGCCTATCAAACAGGACGTCCTAACAGGGTGCTACAGGCAAAGAAGGGGAAGGTGGGACATCACATGTGGAGAGTAGCGTTGCCGGACGGCAAAATACACACGGTCAAGGTAAAGGACGGAACAACATGCATATGGCCGAATGGATGTTGTTCGAAAAATATATATAGAAACACATATGAAGTGCCAGTTTAGACTCGAAATACTATATAATGCATTGAATTGTACCGTACAATATGGCAGTAGAAGTAAGCCTGCATGTAATTGGTGAAGCTAAGCTGTAGTGTGATGGAATTCTGATCCTGGCAGTAACCAGTACAGCAGGCGTATGTCTGTCAGCATTAATTATCTGCTGGGTTACAGAACAATAAATGTATGTACATGCATAACATCACCCCTACCTCTGAGGAGGATGGCCTTGTGAGCTCAATCGAAGATAACAGTACAACTCCTTACCAGAGAGACAAAGCAGCGTATTAAGAAATTAACTGAGTACTGTATCGGAACAGTCTAGGGTCCTTGAAACAGTTACAATCACAGAAGGACAGTGTAATTGACAAGGTGCCTTGCAAGGCTGTGTTATTCTCATGGGAAAACATTTTAAAAGCACGACCCCAGCACCCACGTATGTATAGACTAATGTGGACCATAGTGATGGAAATGCCCTGTGACCGACCACGTCAGTAAGGTGGGCAAAAGCTGATTGTAAACACTATATAAAGAAACTGCTTACTGTATAGAGTCAGACAAAACTCTCATACTTGGACTGTATATGATTTAGCCTGCCTGTGTACACTACTAAAACTTTCTGAACCCGAGCCTCCTGTGTTATTGACTGTCACTTAGAAAAGCCTACTGATAACTACAGTCTGGTTTTAACAACTTATTTGACATTGTGATCCTTGTAATCCAGAATTCCCTTGGTAAGCTACAGGTCAGAGTGCATGGCTGGTTAGACATCTACGCAGGAGAATTTGCCTAAATGGTTCTTCTTGAATGAAAAGACCTCCGACTGAATTGTTGTGTGTAAAGAGGCTGTTTACTGTCTGATCTGTGGCTGAAAAGTGGAAAACTGGATCCCAAGAAGAAATCGTGCAGCCTTAAACAGGAGGCTCAGGTAAGGAGTGTTTGCCTCTTTGTCTCTATTGTAGATCAGGGACCAGACTACATTGTGTTTCTGTTAACAGTTGTGATAGCGGGTCGAAGACCTATCCAAATACTGTTAAATCTGAACATAGGTCAGGGGAACACACAGCAGAGTAAATAGTCATTGTAGACACTACAGTGGATACAGGGAAGGAGACACCACGTGGTATGAGAGAAGGGTACGTAGCAGTCGTGTAGAGGATATGGGAGATTATTGAAGAAACAGATCATGTGATCCGCGTTTGACGGGTGACGTGAAGTATATGCAATCGCAGAGAGCACATAATATCCAGCAAAATGGGGTAATAAATACGACATTGATTGTATATTACACAAAATATCGTTACTGAAACATTGTAATCCCTGAAAATGTGATGCACATGTTCTACGGTAAACACCTGTTCCACCCTGAGAGGGACAGTCCCTCTATGGCCAGTTGTGTCCTGCAAACAAACCAAACAAATGGCAAATGTCCTGATATCTCAGGACAAACATTTCCCAGATATATTTCAAAATGGTAGCATAAAACAGTAATTTTGTATCTGGAACAACAAAATATCATAATAAACAGAATAAGCAACTGAAATGCTACAACAATTGGTCGCTCTCCTGGCAAAAAGTGAAATCCTGTCCTATGTACTGGCCGTGGGTATGCTTTTTCCTGGAAAATTACACGTTCCGAACACTAATGTCCCACATTGTGCATTTGAAAAGGTGGCAGCCCTAAGATGTGCAGGCGACAAAACAGCGACAATTGGGTATCCGTCATGCACATAGGTGGATTGAGGTAGTGAACTGAAGGGAACAGAACACTACAAATGTCAAAGCATCATATGTACACAGAGAAGATCATAATACGGTAGTACCGATAGCCCCCCCCCCCACAACACCCTACCACCTCCGATACCACATCCAGGATATGAAGCGGGAGGGCAGGCTAGTCCCCACACGTTATCCTGTGGCAACAGAGGTAGCACAACGACCAAATGTAACAGAAGCTATTGAAACCACATCCCGAACTCGTAACATACCTAGGGACACCCGAGTAAGAAGACAGTCACTAGAACAGAGTGAGGATATCTGTCAATTAATTGAAGTACCGAACCCTCATGCAGGACAGGAAGGCCAGGACCCAACCCCCGTAGTGTATAGACCGTGGACACCAGAAGATATCTGTAAAGTCACAGAGGGAATTCCCCATCTACAAAGTAATCGCTATTCACCATGCAATACCCCTGTATCTTCTGATCGGAAAACAAAGGGGGAATGGCGGATGGTACAGTATGTACAAGCTGTAAATCATGTAATAATACTTAGGGTAGCGATGGTGCCAGACCCACACACTATATTCAATGCTATGAACACGCCACAGAAGTATCTTACCCTGGTACATATAAGCTATGCTTCCTTTGCAATACCTATACATCCAGATAGTCCGTATTGCTTTGTATGTACATTCAGGGTAACAGATACAGCCATGCCCAGCTATCGCGGGGATACTGTGAAAGTACAACGATATTCCCACAGGAGATGGCTAGCTACATTCCGGTGTTAACTCCACCCGGGGCCAGTCAAGTTCTACTTTATGTGGATGATACTCTGCTTGCGGCCCCTACCCAGCAGCAATGTATGGAAGATACAATAGCATTATTCAGATATTCAGCAGAACAGGGACATAAAGTAAGCAAGCATAAATTGCAACTACAGAGACTACAGGTCAAGTACCTGGGATATGTGGTATCCAAGTAGGGTAGAACATCACATTACGATAGGACGGTAGCAATTTCATAAGCACACAAGCCAACTAACAAGAAGGGAATGAAGTCCTGTCTGGGCCGACTAACATTTGTCAAAGCTGGTTACCAAACAATGCTGTGGAATCCGCTGTATTGTCTGCCTAAATCTTAAATACACCTATGGCAGCACAACACATACTACACTGGATTACAGTAGCAGAAACAGCTTTCTGCAGACTAGAACGATTGATAGCTTCAACATCTGTAGCAGGTCTCCTGAATAATCATAACACATGTTGTCAGACTGTAGATTGTAAGCGGAGATATATGACGTCAGTCTTGATGCAACAGCATGGAAGTAAGCAACGCTACATAGCTCACTACTCATTGCAGTTGAACACTGTGGCATGGTCAGTGCCACATTGTGTACAGGCGGCTGTTGTAGCACCCATGGCAGTACAGGCCCCAGCCTTAATGTTACTAGACCACCCTCTCACTGTGAGAATGTGTCATGCAGTTGCGATCAGTCTGCTGCAAGAGAAGATAGCATTCCTGACCCATGCTAGTCAATTGTCTTGTTTGACCATACCCCTGAGTCAACCTCATATGGTGATTGAACGTTGTACAACATGAAACCTATCAACGTCACGTCCGACACCTGTGTATGGCACACCACACAGTTGCCTATACGAAATGGATTATATAACTACACACAGACATGATATCACTGATATACCCTTAGATGATGCAGAGGTGACAATTAATGTGTACGGATCATGTAGACAGAGTCCAACAGGAACGAATCAAGTAGGGTATGCAGTAGTTATTGATAATGAGATTGTAGACGGCAAAACCCTGCAGCATAACGTGTCTGCTCAAGCAGCAGAATAGATAGCTTTAACACGTGCTTGTACCGTAGTGGAAAACTGATGTGTGGACATATGTCCCGATAGTCAGTATTTTGTCTGTACAGTGCATGTTTATGAGCAGCAGTGGAAGAATAGGGGAATGATAACATCCACCGGTAAACCGATTAATCATGCGCAATTGATCTTGAATGCATTAGACTCCATTCAGTTAGCCACTAAAGTAGGTAATTGTAAATGTGCAAGTCATAGAAAGCAACAGGATAACAGTAGGAAAGGTAAGGCATGAGCTCATGCATCTGCAAAACAAGCAGCCTCACACTCAGAAAGTGTTTGTGTGAATGAGGAATGACAAACCTCAGACTGTTTAGATGTAGACATTTTACAAACAATGCAAACATCAACTAGGAAAGCAGAAAAGCCGACGTGGGTATGACGAGGAGCAATCCCTGAACATGGACTGCACATATCCACAGTGATAAAGCCAATATTAACGTCTAATGTATTCAGATATGCGGCTTTGTGGAGCCATGGGTAGAGACATGTCTCAACAGGGGGGACGGTACATTTGGTTAACAGAATACCCCTAACATACGGAATTACGAACCACATACAAACATCATGAGCAGCGTGTCACATTTGCAGTAGATATCATGCACAGGGAGCATTTACACCGAAGGGAGTGAGTTTACCTACACCACCATAACTGTTCCGTACTATTTGTATGGAGTTCATACATCTGAATAAATGTGAAGGGAACAAATACTGTTTAGTGATTACACATATATATAATCATAATGGGTAGAAGCATTCCCAACCATGAATCGATGCAGCAGCAGTGGCAAAGGTGCCAGTAAAATAAAGTATCCCTAGATCTGGCATGCTGTAAAGAAGCTACAGTGACAATAGAACACATGTAGTGAACCAGACAATCACGCAACCTGGGAGATTATTTTGTATTTCCATGAATGTAAATTGCATGTACAACCCACAGTCAGCATGACTGCTGGCGCCGTAAAGTGGGATCCCGAGAAATAAGTAGAGGAGGTTGGTGGGTGACATCCAGACGATTTACATGTGCTGTCTACCTCTAGCATTGCTGAGCATGACAACAGTTCCAAATGTAAAGTGCTGCACGCACTTCGAAGTAGTATGTGGAATGGCATATCATGTGCCAGAGTGGAAAGCTGTCATGCCTGCAGAGCCGGAGGTCGATGGCTCATTAGCAGGTGACATGAGAGGATTGTTAGCCAATAACACTGTTCTTCAGTTAAAGTCTTTTACAGATAAAGAGCAAACGAAGACGGACGCATAGCTGACACCAGTATCCTGTGTGTATGTCACTGTTATCCAAAGAACATTATTGGCAAGTGGAAAGTGTGAAGGTCTGTACCAGCTCCTGTTGGCAACGCCTACTGCAGTAAAGTTTGCAGAGAGGTCGTCCTGGGTCCACCTCACAATTTTCAAACCGGTAAAGGATATCAAGTCTGATTGACATCTTGTAGCTGATATACCATAGAGCCTGAATCACCCGGGCAAGACTGTATAACAATACAAAGCAACCCCAAAGACATTTTTGTTTGCTGTCCTAATGGTTATACACCTATTAACCATGTTTGTGTTTACTTTACATTTGCTGGGACCTTACCTGCACATAACTACACGGATACAAATACTGATACGTGATGAACTGGCCACAGAGTGTCTTCCACACTTCAACAAATACCTAGGCATGACGTGTGTGCATATACAGACTATGAACACTTTAAATTGCTGTGTTTGTACTGCCATACGTACATCATATGGAGGACTTCCGATGCATGTTGTCCCCTTGGGGATAGATTGAGACTTGTGAATATTTACACTTTGATACAGGTTCTGTGAGATCACAGGACAACGTGGCACTGTACTTACCTGTTACACAAAAAGGAATTGTATGTTATCATAAACATGATACAGTTTCAGTTTGTGGGGGTATTTGTAACATAACTGTGTCTTACGAATGTCATATAACAGCCAAAGATCACAGTACTACTTGTAGCACCATTCATTATTTGTATTGAAACATCATGAGAACAATGTGGAAGGATGTGCAGAAACATCCTGAATTGTATAAACAGTCCTCTGTTAGAGACAGGGAAATGTTACATGCAGAGGTAACCCACATCAGTAGTAAAGTAGAATATTGTTATGTTGTTTGTGGGAAAAAAGCATATCAATGGTTACCTGGGAATTGGTCCGGCAGTTGTTATTTGGGTTATCTGGCTCCAGTCACATGACATACTGCACAATTGCCTCTGGGTGCGAAACGCATGCTATAACACATATAGCTCGAAGAACAGGGAACACAGTCGAGAAACCTAGTAATCCAGTGGGTGAAATGGAAGCTGTTCTGACATTCCAGTCTTCTGCAAGAGATAAAGGAATACCGATTCATATGGACTTGTGTGACAGCGTCATAACCTGGGCTGGAACACTCCCAGCTTGTGGAGTAGTGAAATCAATCAGGGAACAGAGGAAGTTATCAAAACCTGTCGGAGGGATGATGAATGTGACTTTCCACTCTTGAACTTGTGACTGATGAACTGGATGCAATGAGAACTGTTGTGTCACAAAATGTAATAGCGCACGACTGCACCGTGGCGAGAATTGGTAATGCGGCGCTTATTAAAGAAGATCGCTGTGTCCAACTACCACATGAAAAGACCAAAATCAACGCCCACCTAGAGGTAATACAGCAGGTGTCATCCATGGCGGAACCAGGCCCAAACCCACTGACGAACCATTTCCACAAACCATTTGGTGGATGGGGTCAGTCATACTGAATATCATGATTGCCATTTGTGTTGTTCTGCTCATATTGGGAGCATGTGTCTATTGCGGATACTTTGCATGTAAGTATTAGTCAGGGACTCTGGCGACATATCTGTACCGAGACTATGTATCAAGACCTGTAGTGGTATTTGTCAATAGAAAATGCAATCCTTCTTGAAATGTACAACAAATTACTTGCCTAGTTAAACGTTCCAGAGAGGAAGAGGCTAGGGAATGAAATAATGTTGTATATGTTTCTGGATAGAATAGAAGCAATCAAAGGAGGGAGAATGTTAGCAAAATACATATTTAAACATATATATGACGTGCAACTTTAGAAGCAAATAGTGTATAATGCATATTATTCTATCGTACAATATGGCAGTAGAGCTTATCATGCATGTAATTGCCTGTAGTGTAGCTGCAGTGTGATTGAACCCTGACCCTAGCAGTAACCAGTGCAGCAGGTGTATGTCATTCAGCATTAGTCATCTGCTCGGTTAGAGAATAATACATGTATGTACAGGTATATCTGTCATCCTTCCACTGAGGAGGATAGGCTTGTGAGCTGTAACACAGAGTACAGCTGCTCAGCAAAGAGACAAAGGAACCTAGTAGGAAATGGAGTGAGGACCAGATCTGAACAGTGTTGGAACCGTGACAGAGCAGAATTTACCGAAGTACAGTCTAATTGAATATGTGGCTCGCACGGTTGTGCTATCCTCATGGGAAAACATTTAATAAGCATTACCTGAGCACTGTTGTAGGAATACAATGTTGTGGACTCTAGCAATGTAAATGCCTTGTGACTGACCACATCATTAATGTTTGCAAAAGATGATAATATACACAATGCTCATACAGATGTAACATGTATAGAGTACAACAAATGTCTACACTTTTACTGCATAGTTCTTTGCCTCCTGCTGCACAGTAGTAAAACGTTATTAATCTCAGCTTCCTGTGTTATTGACTGTCATTTTGAAAATATGAATGAGTGTTACAGTTTGATTTAAACAACTTAATTGACAGATGTGTACGTTCTAGCATGGGAATAGGTCAAGACAACCATCACAATGTCCATGTGTACCACATACAAACAGCCTGTAACACGCAGTAGTAGTGCATGAAGGCATACACGACTGTGGGAATAGTACAGGACATATGGCAGGTGCCAAGTGCAGATGCATGACACAAACCCCAGGATGGGTGTCCCTGCAAAGAGGAACATGTGCCAACCACAACTCCCACAGATGTACCGGCAATAAAAACACATGGCAAACACACAGAAACACTACTGTCCAACACACGACTGCAACGGAGCCTGGTCAAACACCAACATGAAGCATGCACAAAGAGGGACTTGTGTAATGTTTGCCTTAACACCCCCCCATAGGCCAAAGAAGAATAGAATGGACATATGCATGTAATGTTGTGAAGGATGTGTGGTAGTCCTCAGTATCACAGTGTTAGGGACACAGATACACTATCATCAACTGTGACGTATGTGCACTGTACACAGCATACCTGCATGTAATACAGAGGACAATCATGTGCCACGGAAATATACACTGGAGAAAGAGTATAGGGGATAGACAATTGTAAATGTGACAAACTATGAATATAGGTTCATATGACCATAGGTACAGGGTAGGCCATCGTCCAAGGTTCAGCCATAACACTACACCATAGTTAGGATGTCTTTGCCAACCTTCTGTGCTTCGGATAAAATACTCATGATTTTGCTGTACCTCTGTCAAGCAGTGATAATGATGTAATCCCTGGCATATACCTGCAATTCTCCATCCAATGGACAACATACCCGTGAACAAGGCTAGGAAGGATCTCTGTCTCACATGTACTGTGATGTAGATCCACAGCATTATGAGTGTCTGGGTGATATATGTGTCACTCAAACACATCCCATTAATGACCGTGACAAGGTAAATGTCACCTGCCCTAGTGGTTCTGGGGGATGCAGATACAGTAGGTGAAGCATACACATGACATATGGGTTGACATGGCCTCGTATGTCAGGCACAGGTCAACACTAAACAGCAGGTATGTGACGTAATGTGGCAGGGGTCCTACAAGTGGGGCAGCATTACACAAAATGATGTCACCCTGCATCTGTACAACAATTAACCTATGAGGGCTTCCCAGCTGCTGTAGGTGTATGGTCAGATACAGTCTGAATGGGGCAATGTAGTAATTCATAGGTGCAACACGTAATGGGTACAAGGAGACAATGACCTAGCCTGATGTAGATGTGAATCCCTGCACAAACAGGTGGGCAATGTAGAAGTCCCACACAACCACGATAGCAACTTGTGTGTTGAATGAATGGTGACCGACAAACTCTGTCCCCTGATCCCTGGTAATCACCCCTGTGCTGGGTGGACAGCCACCTATATGCTGGACAGGGGTGACCTAGTAGTTCTCCACAGGTATGATGTTGCATTACTTAGCATTCAGCTGTGGGACATGTCCCGACAGCAGATATGCATATCTGGGAGGCCCCTCTGAAGGATATCTGTGTCAGATGTCTGTCCCACTATGGCACCTGTTTTGCAGTCATCTACAAACAATGTTGCCCACAAAACCCCTGTGTGTGCCTGTACCATGGAAATGTAGATGTATGACAGGAGTGGACCCACGGAAGGGCCCCATGGGACACCACTTGCGACAGGCAGTAGGTCTGACACGCTGCCAGCAACTATGACAGTGTGGGTTGTGTCGCATAGACAGTTTCCAACACATTCTGTGATGTACGTGTCCACATCCCAGCCAATGGGTTTATCAACGATACTTGAGGGGGGTAATGTGATGAAGGCCTTTGCCAGGTCGAGGTAGGCTGTATGGACTGCAACACCCCATCAATGGCCTCGTGACTGTCCCGGAAATTTCACCCATGCTTTAAAGGCATGAACCGCCCTGAACAAGACAAACCGTGTTGGATGCAAAGTATGTATGTCCCCTATGCAGTCATATACGAGCCGCAGTATGATCCCTCCACATGTCTTTGCAGATAGGTCTCCCCATGGTAATGGGACAGTAATAACCAGGCCCAGTGGAGGCATTGGCCCTGTGACGTGGGACTACAGTTGCCGTGCGACACAACCTGGGTACCTTACCTGAGGTGAGGCTACAAAGAAATAGCTGTCCTAACTGTGGGTTTAATACCTCAATGAGATAGTGGAGTACACAGTGGGGTCACCAGCTGGTCTCATGGCTGCTATGTCCACTACCCTGGAGAGAGCATGTCCCACCTGTGTGTCACAGAACATTTGTTGACCACAAACCGCTGGTACAGACATCTCCTCCTGTGTGGGGGAGGGTGTGGAGATGTCCATACTGGACTTGTCAGCCTGTTTGTTGGCAATGTGTGTATGTTGAGTAAACTCCACCTCTTTGTGAACCCAGTCAGAGCATATGTGGGAGTGACCTCCCAGGTGTTGAGCATAGCAACTGACGGTGGTATGATTGTCAGCCAGGTCCATGTAGGTATATCTGTGGAATGTGCCCTGGACCATGGCACGACAGTGTGTAACTCTACACATATGATGACCAAGGGTGTCATACCTCACAAGGTGTCTGCTCCACCTTGTAGTAGCCACCTCCTCGTGTTGTACATCCTGTGTATGGCTGGGGTACACCACACTGGATGCTTGGCATTGGTACAATGAACCACAGTTGGTTAAGTGAATGCCAGGTTCATGCAGTCCTGTAGGTACTGGTAGATGGCAAATGTGATTGATGCAGTGGCTGCAGTACTGTCGACCACTGGCTCAGGGTCCTTAAAGGAGACCACAGTAGTGTGCAGAATTGTGTAGTCTGCCTCTGAGCAAGCAATGTGTATGGTACCTGGCAACACTCACAGCAACGGATGCCAATAGCAGAAGCCAATGTCCAAATAACATAGATTAACTTCTGCATGATAATATGTCTTATCATACATGTATTGCCACGTGTGTGCTAATTACAATTGCAAATGGCCGGTAAGACTGGCCTAAAGTTCCCGTGATGTACACAGTCTGGATGTGTTGTTCCGATAATAAAGTGGCAATACCACCCAATCGTGACCGCTGGGTATGAAAGTGGTTGCTAACCTGCAACATTGGATGTACACCATTGGGTTCTGGTGTGGGAAGACATGGTTCCTGTAGCACTACACAGTATGGGTAGACAAGCAGACATCCGCGATTGCTGAACACACAGCATCAGTGAAACCCACTGCTCACAAGGACACAGTCCGACAAGCTCTACACTTTACATATGCACAGTGGTGTCCATTGTAGGACCCAAAAATTGTGGAAAGAACAGAATAATGTCGTATTTCAATGCGTACCTGAACTCATTGTCGTCACAGGTACACATATGCACCGCAAGCGTGTTTAATGTTGCTGATAGCTGTCCATGTAATGCAGCACAGATGCACAGAAATACCCAGGGTACTGGTCCATAGAACTGCGTCCACATCACAGTCCCGCACACATGACGGATGTGTAATGGGTACTGTCAATTGTTGCAGTCAAGGGATTCTGGGTATGTAGACTCTGGGCTCGGTGTTGTTTCGCAGGCAATCCTTTGTCCCGCCCCGTGGGAGGGATGTGTGCGTAGCACCTGCCTTACTCTCCGCTAATAATGAAAACCATCCACCGGAGAATGCTAAATGCAGGTGTGGAATGTGTACAGCCCTATACTAGTGTCCAGTAGGCAATTCTCATGGATGGACACCCGTATGGCCAAGATGGCACCCACAACTGCAAACCCGGGTAAATTACATAGCCGCGGTAAGGCATAACGGAGGAAATACACATAGGGACTACAGTTGACATTCCACATACAAAGCCGGACCGTCGTGCCAACACCGGCGTACACAGCACTCAATCTGCCAGCAACAGAATGAGGAGCACCCGCTACCGTACAGCGGAACAGATGTGCGACCTGTGGAACACATACTAATGGCACACACAACGTCAAGTAGGATATGTAAACTATGGCATTCCCACCTATGAAGACAACATGGTTAAATGAAAACATAGGTAATCAACATGTTCCGGTGTTGTTATATTGGAAATACGGTGACGGATATGTCCCATTGGGATGTCTGAGGTTTATATGAAGCAGTTGCTAACCAGCATCTTTGGATGTATGTCATTTGTTCACAGTACTAAATCACCTGGTTATGTAGCACCATGTAGACTGGGTAGTGAAACAGACATCCGCGATTGGGGAACATACACCAGCAGTGAAAAGCACTGGGCAGGTGCACACAGTCCAGCAACATCTAACTTGACATATGCACATCGGTGTCCATTGTAGGACCCAGAAATTCTATTCATGGAATGCCTGCTAGCTTCCTGCATTACTCACGTGATCTCATTGTCGTCACCACGTCACAGGTACACATATGCACCGCAAGCGTGTTCAATGTTGATGATAGCTGTCCATGAAATGCAGCACACATGCACAGAAATACCCAGGGTGTGTTGTCCATAGAACTGCGTCCACATCACAGTCCCGCACACATGAAGGATGTGTAATGGGTACTGTCGACTGTTGCAGTCAAGGGAGTCTGGGTATGTAGAATCTGGCCTCGGTGTTGTTTCGCAGGCAATCCTTTGTCCCCCCCCGTGGGAGGGATGTGTGCGTAGCACCTGCCTTACTCTCCGCTAATAATGCAAACCATCTACCGGAGATTGCAAAATGCAGGTGTGACATGTGTACAGCCGTATACCAGTGTCCAGTAGGCAGGTCACATGGATGGACAAGCGTATGACTAAGATGGCACCCATAACTGCAAACCCGGTGGAATTACACTGCCGTAGTAAGGCATTACACAAGTAATACACATAGGGACTACACTTGACATTCCCCATACAACAAACACAGACAACCAGCCGATGAAGTCCAAAGCAAAGACGAGGTACTGTAGACACCGTCAGTGACCACTCAGAGCACACCAGTAATTAAATGCAGTCACCATAGTTTACTGAAGCTCTTTTCGTCTGCTTCATAAGCAGACTTATTCAGAATACATACAATGCAGTCCAACCTACTACATGTAAAACCCTTAATTGGTCAGTAAATTAGATGTGCTAGGTATTACTTACATGCCTTAAAGGCAAGCAAGCAAACAAACATTACTTGGGTTACGAATTCCACACAGTGAGGACATCAGACATTGCTTCGAAAGGTACATTCTTCATAGAGAAATAGAAATATATGTGTATATAGGAAAGATGAACCAACATAATGTTTTCCAAATGTCTGACTGTGTAAGCTACATATATATGTACTACGGACTGTGCCAATATATTAAAAGAACTGCAGACACCTAGTAATATAAATGAACCATAATATACACAGATAAACCGTATGGTTATGACTAATGTAAAATAGACCAACGAAATGTAAAGATTCACAATGTGGTAATGTAAATATTCATTTAGAAGGTTACTTAAATAAATCAATTCAGACATCCATGTCAAAATACTAACAGAAGGCCAGCGAGGTGCCTGCCCTCACATGTACTGGGATGTTGTTCCACAGCATAGTGAGTATCTGGGTGATGAATCTGTCCCACCAACACGTTCTATTAATGACAGTGTCAAGGTGTACGTCACCTGCCCTTGTGGTTCTGAGGGATCTAACATCTTTAGGTGAAGCATACTCATCAGATCTGGGTTCGACATGGCCTTGTATGCCAGGCACAGGTCACCTCTGTGCAAGTGGTATGCAACTGTATACATCTGTAATTCTTTCAGTTGGTCAGTATAACACATATTCCTGAGACCCTGCATCTGTTTGTCGATGAACTGTTGGTGCCTTTCCAGCTGCTGCAGGTGTCGGGTCACATACATTCTGAACGGGGCATTGTACCCAATCATAGGTCTAATGAGTGATGAGTACAAGGGGACAATGACCTCCCCTGATCTAGATGTGAATCCCTTCATGATGATGTGGGCAATGTGGAAGGTCTACCTAACTACGTTAGCAACGTGTGTGTCTAACGAACGGTTAACAACAACCCGGGTCCCCAGATCCCTGGTAACTCCCTCTGTGCTCAGTGGATTGCCACCTATATGATAGCTAGTGGTAACCTTGTCATTCCCGAAGGGTATGACTATGCATTTCCTGGCATGTAGCTGTAGGCCATGTCTCGGGCACCACTTCTCCACATCTGTGAGGCACTCCTGAAGGATATCTGTGTCAGATGTGTGTCTGACTATGGCACCCAGTTTGCAGTCATCTGCAAACATTGTCACCCATAACCCCCCTGTGTTTGCTTGTACTTTGGAAACGTAGATGCTGAAAAATAGTGGACCCAGGACTGGGCCCCATGGGACGCCGCTTGTGACTGGCTGTGAGTATGACATGGCGCCAGCAACTATGACCATGTGTGTTCTGTGACTTAGCCAGTTTGCAACCCATATGGCGATGTATGGATATACGTTCAAGATGACGGGTTTATCACTGATACCCGAGGGGGGTATTGTGTCGAAGGCCTTAGCCAGGTTGAGGTAGGCTGTATGGACTGCTTTACCCTCATCAATGGCCTTGGTGACTGATCCTACAATGTCAAACACATGTAAAAGGCATGATCTGTCTTTGACCAAGCTAAACTGGGTTGTATCCAAAGTATGCGAGTCCCCTATGTCTTTATCTATGAGTTCCATTATGATCCCTCTCCATGGCTTTGCAGATAAGGCTTGTCAAGCTAATGGGATGGTAATAACCAGGGTCAGTGGAGGCACCATCTATGTGAAGTGTGACTACAGTCGCCTTGTGCGACTACTCGGGTACGTATCCTGAGGTGAGGCTATGATTAAACAGCTGTCCTAAGTGTGGGTTTAATTCCCCATAGGGTTCATGGAGTACACAGCTGGGACACCATCTGGTCCCATGGATGCTGTGTTGACTGCCGTGGAGACAGCATTTCCCACCTGTGTGTTACAGATGTTCCAGGATCGACAAGTCTCAGGTATAGATAACTCTCCATGTGGGGGGGAGGGGGGGAAATGTTAGCACTGAACATGTCAGCCAGTATGCTGTCAATGTGTGTAGGTTCAGTCATCTTCACATCATTGCGAACCCGGTTTGAGCATATCTGGGGGTGTCCTCCCAAGTGTCCAACATAGCTAAAGAAGGACTTATGAATGTCTGTTGAGTCCTTGTTAATGTCTCTGTTGAATTTCCCCTGGATGATTTCATGACAGCTTGTAGTTCTTCACATATAATGAGCAAGGGTGTGTTACCTTACAAGTATTCCGCTTTAACCTGTACTATCTACCTCCTGTCGTTGTAGAGCTAGTTCATGGCTGGGGTCCACCAGACTGCATGCTTGTCTGTGGTACAAAGAGTCTCAGTTTTGTATGGGATTGCCTGATCCATGCAGTCCTGTAGGTGCTGGTGGAAGGCATATGTACGTGATTCAGCGGTTTGAGTGATGTTCACCACTGGCTCAGGGGCCTTAAAGGAGACCACAGTAGTGTTCAGAAGTGTGAAATAGGCTTTTGCGAAAGGCATATGTATGGTAACCGGCACCACTGTACACATGGAACATCATGGCAATACACCATGGCTGGATGTGGGTAATGCTGGACATACCCACGGCAGACGTGCTGCCTCGAGTCCGATGCCCGAGGGACCACACACATAGCCGGCCTCAGGCATAGGCCAAGTAGGCAGATGTCTAGGGCGTTGCTCTACTCGGGGCACCTCTCCAGACATTGTTTGGTGTAGGTAGACCAGGAGGGGGGTAACGGGTGATGTTGCGGTGGCAACTTCTGCCTAGGGCACCACTTAACCTAAGGCCACTCTTCCCGTGGGTAATACAGCAGTACCCACACCCAGACGCGGGTCATTGCTAGTATGGCATATCATCTATGGCAAGAAACCATATATTCCCAGACATAATGGCACAGCATAATGCCTGTCCGCCGCCCAAACGCAGACATACGTCACCCGCAGTGGTGCGGACGTACTGCGCGAGATGTCCGTTACCAATGTCGACATTGTCTCGCTTTGTGAAACAAACTCCACATAGCGATTCAATACTAAACAGCGACGGAGAACCCGATGTCCCCGTGGCTGAGCTGTTCAAGCTGTTCCGCCATGTTAAATGTGTGTAGCACAGCGGAACCGGCCCAAACCAAACAACGGACATGTCTGTGGCTCAGTGAAAGCCGTCACGCAATGGTAAACCCATGTAATATTGCGACACAGGTCATACATACCGAGGGTTAGTAATGGAAATAGGTACGTTCGACCAGACCGTGCAATTAGTATAACAAGATCTACAACGGGTACACCGCCAATCGGCGCACGGTTATGAATAATTGGGGGTGACATGGTACCATAGACACGGACAAACGTGCCCATGTGACTCATCTAACATTCGTACGGTCAGGGCAGTTCCGTACACTGCGGACAAGACCAAACGCAAAGCACCACACCACCACCCTGACAATCAAAGGCCTGTATGCGTAGGGGATATAAGCACCTGTCATCTGAACATCCCCGCGGCCACGACATATGCATCCTGGGCCATGAGCGAGGGAATAAGGAATGTTTAACATGCAGTACCGCACCTTTCCCAGCAGGAGAATGGATGCCTGTGACGCGGCGTGACTGCGGGGGGGGTGGGATATGTAAATGTACATAAGTACCATGGGTATGCATATTAATGACACCGAACAGCTAACGTGTAGTGGTCACAGTAACTGGCAAACGTGAATGCAGTCACGTTTGAATTACGACTATGGAACATATAGATGTGAACGTGCACGTACGCGTCCATGCTGCAAAGACTGTTACATGTATAAAGTTGTACGTGCGTTCTGCACACGTCCGTCACAACCGGATCAGACATATGTTACCGGAATAGTCACAACTAACACATAACACGTAACCACACAGACCCAGTAAACATTTATAAACAGAATACGGATATGCATGTGCGCCTGCACGTAACTCACAATTAGGAAATGCGAGTGTGCGTGTGCGTGTGTGATCCACTGGAAGCAGGGAAGGTTAAGGATGTGTCCTCCACTCATTTACATTCATAATTGTACAATATATGCTTAAATAGTACTTACTAATTCCATGCTTTGGAATCGTAATGCTACAATTATACACATTGATATAAAATATCCTGATCAACACACTACATTCTAAAGTTTACTCACAACAATTATCAACTATGTTTCAGGATACTAATTGTATTGACCGATATCGTATTTATATTAACACATTGTTGTCGTATTATTGTTTCCATGAAGTAATGTATGCAACACTGATTTGTATATGTCACGTCATAATCAAGACTTGTAGCACTGTCCACTTAACTATGAGCAGGTTTATTGATTATTTGACTTTAAACTGACTCTGAAGGAAGTGTATAAGGGACAACTATGTAATGCATTTCGTGCTCCGACGATGCCCCATGTTAGTAGGTGAAAGTGCTCCATACCGTTTGACTGTGGAGTCTATCGTTTTTGTCATTGTCTGTTTTGGCCGATATATGTTCAATAATGTCGTTTATGAAGATGGGCAGGACGCAAGGTTTGCTATATTTCCGCTTACTGGCACGTGGATATAGATAGGCCAAGTAATACATAATATGGGTAGTCAAGCAGACATCCACGATTGGGGAACATACAGCGGCAGTCAATACCACTGGCCAGATGGTGACAGTCCAACACGTTCTACACTTTACATATGCACATCGGTGTCCATTGTAGGACTCAAAAAATATACGTTTACACCTTTACACCGGATCGTCCAATCAGAGTACCAGCCATGACTACGGCACAGCTAGACATATGCACCACCAGCGTGTTTAAGGTTGATGATACCTGTCCATGAAATGCAGGACATATGAACAGAAGTCCCCAGATTGTCGTGTCCATAGAAGTAAGGCCCACATCCCAGTCCCGCACACATGAAGGATGTACGCGCATACCATGGGGTTTGCAGCCATGGGATCCTGGGTATGCAAAATGGGGCTCGGTGTTGTTTGGCAGATAATCCGTTGTCCCGCCCCATGGGAGGGCTGTGGGTATAGCACGTGCCTTACTCCCCACTAAGGATGCAAAGTATCCACTGGGTAATGCTAAAAGCAGGTGTAAAATGTGTTCAGCCCTACATCAGTGTCCAGTAGGCAATTCCCATGGATGGACAAGTGTACGACCAAGATGGCACCTATAACTGGACACCTGGTGGAATTACACAGCAGCTGCGTAAGGCATAACACAGGAAATACATTAGGGACTACAGTAGACACTCCCCATACAAAGTCAGACCGCCGCGGCAAATACCGCGTACAGCACTCGATCTGCCGGCAACAACATGAGGATCACTCGCTTCCATACTGCAGAACAAATGGGCGACCTGTGGAACACATACTACTGGCATACTAACAACCTCAACTACGAAGGTCATACGATGTTTCAACACTAGCGTTCCCGCATATCTCCAACATGCTTCAATGAATAAATAGGGTATGCATGTTCTGTCTGTTTTATATTGACATTACAGTGGCGTATATGTCCTACTGGGCCTTCTGAGGATTACTTAAAGCACCTGGCAACCTGCAGCATTACATCAATACCATGTGGGTTAATCGTAGTAGAACATGGGTTTCGTAGCACAACATAATATGTGTAGTCAAACAGACATCCGCGAGTGGGGAACATACAGCAGCGGTCACAACCACTGGCCAGATGGACACAGCCCAACATTTTCTACATTTTACATATGCACATATGTGTCCATTGTAGGACCCAAAAGTTTCTCCTTTTGCAACGCCAACTGGGTGCAAGCGGAAGACCAAGATGAACTACAGCCATGACTACGGCACAGCTACATATATGCACCGCCAGTGTGTTCAAGGTTGATGACAACTGTCCATGAAATGCAGGACATATGCACAGAAATCCACAGATTGTCGAGTCCACAGATGCGCCCACATCCCATTCCAGCACACATGGAGGATTTGCTATGGGTACTGTCGAGGGTTGCAGCCATGGGATCGTGGGTATGCAGAAATGGGTGTTGGAGATGATTGGCAGATGATCCATTGTCCCGCCCCGTGGGAAGGATGTGGGTACAGAACATGCCTTACCACCCACCAATACTGACAATCATCCACCGGAGAATGCTACATGCAGCTGTGAAATGGGTACAGCCCTACACCAGTGTCCAGTAGACATTTCCCAAGGATGGACAAACGTACGGACAAGATGGCACCCATAATAGCAAGCCTGGTGCAATCACACAGCCGTAGTAAGGCATAACACGGGAAATACAGATGGAAACAACAGTAGACACACCCCGTAGACATCCATCCGGCCGTGCGAATCCCGGCGTACACAGCAGCCAAGGTGCTAGCAGTATGTGGGATCACCCGCTTCCACTTTCGGTGAACATACGGGCGACCTGTGGAACACATATTAATGGCACACCAACAACGTCAACTAGGAAGGTCATACTATGGTTAAAATATAGTGTTCCCACACATAAATAACATACTGTCATGAATAAATAGGTTCTACATGTACCGGCTGTGTTATAATGACAATACAGTGGCGGATAGTTCACAATGGTACCTCTGAGGATTACTTAAAGCAGTTGCCAACCTGCAGTACTACAGTAACACCATATGGGTAAATTGTGGAAGGACACGGGTTCCGTAGCACTACATAATATGGGTAGGCAGACAGACATCCGGGACTGGGGAACATACGGGCGGCAGTCAAACCCACTGGCCGTATGGTCACTGTCCAACATGTTCTACACATTACATATGCACATCGTGTCCATTGCAGGACCCAAAATTTACTCCTTAAGTAAGTGTGGGCAGCATAGTGTGAACCGGAAGAGGTGACAGCGTGACTACGGCACAGGTAGATATATGAACCACAAGCGCGTACAAGGGTGATGACAACCGTCCATGAAATGCAGGACATATGAATAGGCCTCCCAGGCTGCTGCGCCCATACACGCGTCGTTCACATCCCATATCCGCACACATGAAGGGTGTGCAAGGGGTACTGTCGAGGGTTGCAGACATGGGATCGTGGGTATGCAAAAATGGGTGTCGGTGTGGATTGGCAGATGATTCGTTGTCCCGCCCCGTGTGCGGCGTTACTCCGCAATAATAATGCCGATCATCCACCGGAAATGGAGAATGCAGCTGTGAAATGTTTACAGCCCGATACTAGTGTCCAGTAGGCAGTTCCCATGGATGGACAAACATACGGCCAAGATGGCACCCATAGCTGCAAACCTGGGGGAATCCCACAGCTGTTGCAAGGCATAACCCAGGAAATACAGATAGGGACTACAGCAGACACTCCCCATTCAAAGTTAGAACGCTGGGCAGATACCGCGCATACAGCACTCAATCTGCCAGCACATCAATGGGGATCACACGCTTCCATACAGTGGAACAGATGGGTCACCTGTGTAAACATACCAATGGCACAATCTCAACGTCTGCTGGGAATGACATACGATGGTCAAACTATGGCGTTGCCACCAATGAAAGACATCCTTCGGTGAATTAATAGGATTGATGTCAATAGACCATGGCAAACACCCAATGAACAGGAAAGACTTGCCGGCACCCTATGGCCACAAACCATGTCACACATACGTAGATGGAACAGTCAACTTAAACATGTCGTCCACGACACGTCGCATATGGTATCCAAAGGTACTTCATAGACATGTATGCGCTATCACCCGTTGGCCCCGTGAGACTTACACATAACATGGAAGTATCCAGGCTTTAAATGTCCACCCTTACACTTCCATTTGTCACTTTCTATGCGAACAATGAACATGTAGCCACAGCATAGAAAGCACAGACGCACTGCTAACGAAACACACACATGTCAACATCACAGAAAGCATACTATGAACACACATATTACATGATATTGTACTATGAAACACAAACAAACCAGCAACCTGCTGCAAGAATAGTCCCCGTAGTTCGACACAACACAAGTCTTCGTAACATTTAAACAGTTTATGAAAACATGCAACGCTTATGCGTTGTTTCCACAACGTCTGCAGAAAAATGCAAAGTCTAAGAATGTTCACAATCAACAATGTGAGTCTTAACAAGATTTTAAATATCACACTGTTGATTGTGAACAGTTTAAGAATTTGCTTTTTCAGATGAAGTTGCGAAAGCAACGGAAACACACACTCACACGGAAGGGACGGGAGATGAACCTACGCCTATCTACATGAACTCACTAAAGTATGAAGTATTTACAGAACGCTGGCCACCGAAGTTTACTGAAGAGAGCGCTGTCAGAGGCATACTTGTAGGCTGGTGACGTCACCCACAAAACAATAGTTGGCAATAGCCAAGGTATGTTATGGAGCGTCTTAAAGCATGTTCATTCGCAGAGGCAGCTGGGAACACACACACACACACACACACGGAAGGGACGGGAGACGAACCTACGCCTATCTACATGACCTTACTACAGTATGAAGCATTTACAGAATGCGCCACCGAAGTTTACTGAAGTGAGCTGTCAGAGGCATACTTGTAGGCTGGTGACGCCACCCATAACAATAGTTGGCAATAGCCAAGGTATGTGTTGCGGAGCATCTTAAAGCATGTTCATTCGCAGAGGCGGCTGGGCAGACACACACACACACACACACGGAAGGGACGGAGACGAACCTCGCCTATCTACATGACCTTACTACAGTATGAAGCATTTACAGAACGCGCTACCGAGTTTACTGAAGTGAGCTGTCAGAGGCATACTTGTAGGCTGGTGACGCCACCCCAAAAACAATAGTTGGCAATAGACAAGGTATGTGTTGTGGAGCGTCTTAAAGCATGTTCATTCGCAGAGGCAGCTGGGAACACACACACACACACACGGAAGGGACGGGAGACGAACCTACACCTATCTACATGACCTTACTACAGTATGAAGCATTTACAGAACGTGCTACCGAGTTTACTGAAGTGAGCGCTGTCAGAGGCATACTTGTAGGCTGGTGACGTCACCCGAAAACAATAGTTGGCAATAGCCAAGGTATGTGTTGCGGAGCGTCTTAAAGCATGTTCATTCGCAGAGGCAGCTGGGAACACACACACACACACACGGAAGGGACGGGAGACGAACCTACGCCTATCTACATGACCTTACTACAGTATGAAGCATTTACAGAACGCGCTACCGAGTTTACTGAGCGCTGTCAGAGGCATACTTGTAAGCTGGTGACGCCACCCAAGAAGACAATAGTTGGCAATAGCCAAGATTTGTGTTATGGAGCGCCTAAAAGCATGTTCATTCGCAGAGGCAGCTGGAAACACACACACACAGAGAGACACACACACACACACACACACACACGGAAGGGACGGGAGACGAACCGCGCCTTATCTACCTACCTATGAACACACCAGTACGAAGCATTTACAGCATGCGCTACTGAGTTTGCACTGAGCAGGCTGTCAGGAGGCATACCCCTACAGGGGTGGTATCATTTGCAGAGGCAATGCGCCCGATCGGGAGTTAGGTCAGAGTGCGCAGTCACGCAGCCCGTTACCATCCCAAGGTCGCCGTACAGTAACACGTTAGTGCTGCAGTCGGGAATACCAAGTAACTACTGATCAGTACATCACTGCCTACTGGGCATGCTCAGACACTTAGACTCGGCACAGAGCAGACATGCATACACATGGCGCGACGGCATGGGTGGCGTAATGTGGACCGTCGTGTGTGTCCAGCCACACAACAGAAACCTGGCCATGCCACAGACGTGGCTGCTGGCGGCGAAGGATACAGGCATGCACCGGGTATACCTGCAGTCGCCGCGGGTTTGCACTGTGCTGTGTGTCTATCTACACAGCTGCCTACTGGGCATGCTCAGACACTTAGAGTCGGCACAGAGAAGACATGCATACACATGGTGCGATGGCATGGGTGGCGGAATGTGGACCGCCGGGTGTGTCCAGCCACACAACAGCAACCCGGCCATGCCACAGACATGGCCGTTGCATCGGGGAATATCTAGGTGCAATTAACCATGTGTAGGACTGGCCTACAGTTTGTTGCATGCTACAGACAACCCTCCCAAACACAGGCTACCTGCACAGATGTCCTGAGGACACTGGTGAGTGGGCATGCTCTCACAACAGCACCGTATTGGGTGACATGAACCACCCATACATAGACTGGGAACATCAGCCATGGCACAACACACTACGCCACCGGTCACAGGTGTTCTCACACCTGGCCACTGTTAAACAGCCATGCACCATACATACTAGGGGGGATGTCTGACAGTTCTGCCCATCACACATGGTGAGGATATGCCCCACACAGGATGTACAGCCCTCAATGGTGATGCCAGACCGTATAGTGGATCCACTGGTCATCCACATCCTGTAACCAACATCGGCATGGGGACCTAAGTGATGACCTCTCCACAACAAACCACACACATCATACGACTGGTGTGGTACCCTACAAGTCCTCCATGCCAGTGTTGACCCAGGCCAGACCGGCAACCGCCTAACGAATGCATTCTCTGAGCACCCACATGCATGTCTGCAACAGGCAAACATGATAACATCAGGACCTTGTCCACCACAGGTAGGCACATGGTGTGGTGGACCCCAGCCACTGACTAGCTGTACATCAACAGTTGGAGCTAATACATGACAGAGCAATGTCAATACCAGGAAACCATCTCCCATTCATACCAGGCCACCATACGGCCACACATACAATCATCCACGGCCGCTTGTGGGAGTGGTACTGCAGAGGGCACATGAGACAACCATAGGGCCTTCCTTAACTGTGGTAAGGACATGGTTGGGGCACACTGACTTGGCTGGAAATGGTCCAGAATGGTACAACGGTCACTGCACCCACAGACATTGTCTGCAAACCAGCGGACATCTTCCATGCATACATCCCCCAAGAGGGGACATATCCATCCCACCAGAGTGTAGCCTCCCAAACATCTCATATGGCCTGGAATGATCCCATATCTGTATGGCGGTTGACACAGCACCACTGGGCACCGATGGTGTCCCTGGCTGTGTGCTACCCATCCTCATTGAGGGCCTCGGCCCACACATGCGGCCACTGTTGCATGTTAGCTTTACTATGGGCTATGTTCCCAATGGACGTCATATGGCATCTGTGGTCCCACTATGCCAGGGTAGTGCTCTTATGGACTGTAGACAGCCACACCCTATCCGCTTGACAAGCCTTGTCTGCAAAGCTGTGGGGAGGTCCATACAGGTGCCCATGGATACAGACAGCAGTGTACAGCCAATACCGGAACATACCCACAGCAACATAGTCAAGGGCGGATCCTGCCTCCCGAACCTGCTCGCCCTGTCTGGAGTGGTCACCAAGGCCATTGATGGGGATACGTGGGTTTGCACACAGTACCATGACCTGGTGGGAGCGTTCAGAGCACACTACACATGGGACTCATGGAAAGGCTCGCCAGCATACATGTGTGGACATATGTCACCCGATGCTTCTCAGAAAGGTTGGAGGTCACACCACACATGGTTGGTGTTCCTGGTGCCTTGTCACACTCATATCTGGTCTCCAGTGGAGGCCCACAGGACTCAGTCCTGGGCCCCCTGCCATATGGTATTCGACCTTCCACTGTGCATGCAATCATAGGGGGATTGTGGCAGACAAGGTATGCAGATGACAACGCACCGGCCACCATACCCAACACCCCATGTGACACGGACATCCACCTAGGGCATCATAGACATGGATAAGTGGTGCCAGAGCCATGGCCTGCTACTACATGCCAGAGAAGGTGCAGACCTACCCAGTGTGAAGGACATGTTCGGCCCAATGTCACATGTAGGTGGTAAGCCATTCCAGATGGTGGACATGTTCATGGAAATGGCTACGACACCTGTCGTTAACATCTGTCAACACACACAATGGCAATGTGGGTGTGAAGACATTCCACTGTGGCCTCCTGGTCTGGAAGGAATCGATCGACATCAGGGGTGTTCATTGTACCCCTGTACATCACACACCAGAGCAATGACTGCGCATATTGGCACATCTGGCCTGTAGCTAACCTGACGCCTGCAGCACTCGGGAGGCCGCAAACGTTACACAAGGCGGGATGACGGTGCTAGGACATGTGTCACAAGTTGCACGACCAAGGGGACTCCGGCTGTAAACCTTCACAGCACATCTGCTCTGTGGTGATCTGTGCCTGGCATACACGGCCATGTCTGACCTGGGTGACATGGGCATATTCCACTTCCTAGGCTCCAGGCAAACACGGGCACAGAAGCGACTGTCACACACATCACCACAAAGATGAGTGACGCGGCTGGGAACAGGGTCAATGGCGGAGACCCCCTACAACACGTAGAGGAGTGCCAGCCCATGTGAAGGAAAGGCACTGATTGCCTTAGTCCAGGAGTAATAATGAGGTGTGGATGTGTGGATATAGTTATGCACCAGGCATCATCTGTGTGTCAGTGCTGGACGAGGGACTGGGGACTGATGGATGTGGCATCCCCATCCTGCGGGGTGTTAGCAGCCACACACAGTCATGCTAGGTCCACATGTCGAGGGCACATACCCTGTTATGTACATGTGCTCATGTTCCTATGTAGGGTCCATGCCGAAAGCGGTACCTGTGCTATGCTGCCAGACATGCCAGAGGGTTGCCAGACCCCACGACTACGCATGGGGAACTAATTACAGTGCTCCCAGTAGGCACATGCAAGTACACCATCATTGTCAAATGGGTTAACTGAACCAACATGGTGCTACACATGTAACCACCACACATACTGTGTACACAGATCAATGAATGCTGCACCTGTCCTGCATGGTATGTCTGCTGCATGATGTCAGTGCACAACCCACATCACATACACACCTGTCACCAGCCATACACACACACCACAACATACACATCACGTACTATGTGGACACAGGTATCACATACATCTCTCACTATCTTGTCCACCCTGTGCATCAGAATATGTTTGCATAACCATGCACTGATGGTGTAGCTCACAGTTATGTGGCAGAGACTTCATCATATGCACAGGGTGATATGTGTGCCACAGGCATAGGCTGTACCAATGGATGACATCATGTGTGTGTGTAAGGGCCTGTGCATTGACTGGGCATGACTGTGTACATTGCATGTGGGTGTGGTGGAGCCCTACAGTCGTGTTTGCTGTGTGTGGGTTTGTGTGTACACAGTTCAGTAATCTGTGATGCCTACACGGGTATGCTTGGCAGCCCCAGACCTTACAGTGCACGTGTTACAGCTCACTGTGTCCCCCTGCCCCGACGTGACCCGGCCTGCCTGGGGTCGCACGGGCACGACCGTGTAGGTACAGACAGTCCACTCTCCAATGTCATATGTCCGCTGGAAACGTGCCACGCCGGGCCGCCCAGGGCCACGCCCACATGGCCTGCTCTGTCCTGGTGTGGTCGGTGTAGTAGCAGCTGCACTGCTGCTGCTACCAGCACTGGGTGGGCGGGCATGGGAGGTGGCACGCACACGCTGACCTGCACCAAGTGGTGTTGCTGGCCTACGCCCACGTGCCCTATGCCTTACCCCTACCTGGTGTTCCTGCACGGACAGCCCACGCTCAAGGATGGCCATGCCTCGGTCGAGGATACCAGCCATCTCACCCAATCTCCTATCCAGAACATCGGCAAGATGCTGTTGGGCATTTGCCAATGCCTGGATGTTGTCATTCAAGGAACGGATTGCAGACCTCTGCAGCCTCTGCCCTTCCTGGTTCTGCCGTTCAGCACGTGCCTGCACCGCCATTACAGTCTGGAACATGCATCTGGTTATACCAGCTGCTGCACCCTGTACGGCAAGTGTATGTCTAGCGGTGCTCCCCCTACGAGCAGCACCTGCCACATGCCTGCGTGGCACTGCACCAGTCATTACACTGGCAACATCGTGTGTACCCACACCTTCTGCAGCCACCACACATTCCTGCTCGATGCCAACAGACGCTGACTGACCGTCATCTATGGGCAACGGTGTTGGGGTATGTGTCGGCATCCGAAACGTGTTCAGGGATGAAGGGGACGTAAGTGTGATGTTATCCAATGGCACAGTGTGTGCCTGTGACGACCCTGCCTGTGCCTCATGCACATGGTCATCACCACTAGTATCTGTGGGGACACTAGCATCAGCTTGACCGCAGGAGGGGAACTCACCTACAGCACCTGTCAATACAAAGGCATACCGTCAGTTACAATACACACACACACACACACACACACACACACACACACACACACACACACAGACATCATGCATGTGATATTGCAGGTGGCATGCAGCATTCACACACCACAGACCAGTGAATGTAGACCAGACATTCCTAGTGGCAGTATGCACACTGCCCTGGTGGGAACAGTACAACAGGCAGGTGTCTTTTAGTAGGCATGCAGTACACACATTCATGGTAGTTTGCATGCATCACCGTGATACACCGTGGCCACGGGCGAGTTGACAGTACACATGTCTGCCGACACTATGTCATGTACACCACAAACATGTGTGGTATCATGTGGACATGTGACGATGGTGTCCCACCGCATGCACCACATCACAATGGCTGTCATGGTGCAGTGTTATGTGTACAGTCCACAGATACAATGTATGGTTAACAGGGATGTCTGTGCAGGTGCGGTTGGTGTGAGCTGTGTACATAGCTGTACAGTGTGGAGTGCGGGCACTGTGCCACTGCACAGTAGCAGGACACAGTTATGTTTCCGTGTGATGCATGACCTGGACGCATTACATTGCCATGTCTGTCAGTCAGTTAAGCCGCTCAGCAGCACGTATGTGGTGGATATTGGAGGCACCTGTAGTAGCTGTGGAGAGGCATTCCATGTCAGTGGTGTACTACATCGGATGTCCAGGGGGGCCACTACAGTGATGAGCCCACTATGTGTGTACAGGGTGCAACGGTGACTAACCACTGTGGATGTACTGTGTGGAAACATGCCTGTAGGTATCGACCATGGCCTTGTCTGTCTGGGTCATTGACAATTGTGTGTGGTGGACATCGTGCACATGGCCCTGTGCTGGCCCATGTGACATACAACCATAGTAGTGTAAGGTGTCACATTCCCTACAGATATGCGGACAGTGTGGATGTGTGCTATGTTGTGCATAGGTCATGTCATGGTGTGACAATGTTGCAGCCAGACATCCACATGCATGGGACATGGCATGTGCCATGTCACAACGTGTGCACCCGATGCAGGGGCATAGGTCACATTGGTAACACCTGTGCTCTGGCAAGATCACAGCTCACTATGTGGTACTGTGTGCATACTGCAGAGGCATACCGATGCATACTACACATGCAGCCATTGTGGAACACCTACACCATTGTATGCATAGCTGAATGCACGTGACACACCAATAGGCCGTGTGGTGTCATGCCACTCACGCTAACGGTTGTATCTACTGTACATGGGTGGTGTGTGTGTCGGGTGGTGCAACCTGTATACCATGACTGGGGCACACACAGGTGTGCATGTCATGCCTGGACACATGGGGAATATCAATGCACCATATCATGCCTTTGACTAGCAACAGACTTACCTGCAACAGACCCTTGTGTTTGCGACACGCCAGACGTACCTGTAAAGGGATGACACAAAGATATACACATTATCCATTACTATCGCCACAGTCAGCAGTGTGCATGTCACATCATGCGTCTGTGAGTTAGCATGTGCTATGCACATGTCTGCTAACACAACATAGCATACTGTAGTATGCGTCTTGTGTGGCCATATACCTGGCATGTATGGCTATATTATGTGTTGTACTATGACACCCACCCCACGTCACTTATCATACAAACATGCAACCCTGACTTACCATGCAGCTCCAAGCTCATAGTTCGGGAGACACCCACCTCCACGATGGACGCATGGGTTTCTGCGTGTTGTTCCGTGGGTGTCCCCAGACTGGCCAGGAGCTCCTCCGTGGCTGTGAGTGGGGCTGGGTTGGTGGCCCACCACCTGTCCCACGTTGTTGTCTGGCGATTGCAGCGCACGCTGTCTTGCATGCCGGATCAGGTCTGTGCAGTGCCTGCGGATCTGCTGATAAGTGCGGTTGTATCCGCCCAGGCTGTTCACCCTCCTGCACATCTCCTCCCACATCTCCTGTCGTTCCTGTGCCTGCTGTGGCACATGACTAAATAACAAGTTATGATTACTATGGAGGTATGGTATGATCACCTCCTCCTCCTGTCGACTGAATGCAGGAAGCCGGGATCGTGGCATTATCTGTAAGACATAATGATGGTGGCAGGTCACATTTACACTGCTGTGCTGGCATACTGTTGGAGATACATTGCTATGACAAGTACGACATCTGCACAGTAATCTGTAAAAGGCATCGTGGCAGTGACACAGCCGATGTGTTGTCTTCACACCATTGAGCAGTGTGTGTCACATCATATCTGTTTGCCACCCATCACACTGTACACGCACCATGTAGATGTTAGCCAGCTGTGGACATGTGTACCTGGCTGCACCTGTGTCCATATCACTGGCATAGGTCCCCATGTGACGTCGGTGCTGCTGTTCACCTGGACGCTGTGTATATGTCAGTACACATCACGTCTGTAGCCATTGTGAACGTCAGCAGTGGCACTGTACACATACACATGGACACCTGCACATGCATGTGTCGTGCCATGTACATCCACACAGCACTGTACGGGTGTTGGACAACTTGCCACAGCTCACCTGTGTTGCACATGTGATAGACATAGGGCAATGTGTAACCATGACACATTAGCAGGACAGGCCATGCATAGCATGTACACACACACATTGTCCAAAGCATCACACAGCACCTGTGACACCACAGGGTGCATCACCGCCACATTACTGCTGTGTATGGTTGATAGTGAGAGTGCCTTTTGTCCATTGCACCATGTAGGACTGTGATAGCTCATGCAGCCTTGCTGGGCAGGTCTGCATGGTATGGCAGGGTATGCCACATACATGGCACTGGGTTGTGATCCACCTGGGGGTTTACGATATTGGCAGGGTGGCTGTCCATTCCATATGTCAGTGCTATGTGTATATGGACATTCAACATGTCTATCGCCATGGTGTGGACACTGGCCTCAAGCGAGGTATGCTGCACGCTGCTTGCTGAGGGTGTGTCTGGTGCATGCAGGTATCACACATCCATGCATACACTGTAACCCTGGCAGGTGCTATGTGCTGGGATATTGATCAACACAGTGCTGTATGTGGACACACACCGCTATCCAGTGCACATGGATGGTTGCCTGCACAGATGTGGGTACCACATATGTGTACATCCAGTGCCTGCTGCCACCCCCATGTCTGCTGCTGCACTACACACCGCCATCCCTCCCTCTGTGAATGTGGTGTTGGGCACGGCATAGGTATCCATGTATGGGGACAGGGATGTTCACATAGCAGGGTCACTGATGGTATCGTCGATCAGACCAAATGCGTATGACGCACCCCTCACACATATGACACATTCATATTGTTGTTCACAATGGTGACACAGCTATATTGCTATGCCGGAGACATTCACAGCCATACATACACAGATGCATGCACATCCATCTGTGGCATGGCCTGGACTATTGGTGTGGTTCGGCACATTACATGTTTGACTGCAGCTGGCACAGACCTACTGTGCACATGTCTACACGGTAAGCCTGTTGTACAGTAGGCATCTGTGATGTGCTGTGCACATGTCATATCTGCACATTTGGTTGGTGTCCATCGGTCCACGGGCCAGTGGTGGGACACACAGGGATGTTGCTGAACATATATGCATGCAACCCTGTACAGCTGTAACACTAGCCTCTCAGATGCTCATGTGTGGTGGACGTGAACACCGTACACACACACATGTGGTTGTGGCCTGCCGGCCATACCCATCTCCTCCTGTGGGTTGCTATCATCCCACACACTCCTTGTATTGTATGTTCAGGCTATGGACCTATGTGGGGCTTGTGTGCATGCAATACGATACTATATGCCTTTGCACCCATCACAGACAATGTCACACAGGTACACCGGCAGCCGTACACATCACAGCTTGTTGTCAGCACGACACATGTGGTACACACATAACACATCTCCTGTGGGACATGGTCATTTGTACAGGCATGTCCAGTAGTCACATACCACAGCTACCCCTACATGATGGCTATCCAGGACATGTGTGTGTACAGCTACTGTGACATGTACACGAGCAATGCCCCCCTACCTACATCACATGGTACTACCTGTGGAGTATGTGTGTCTGCATCCATGCTATGGCCATAGATGACAATTGTACATCAATATGTGCAACATACCTCATTGGGGGTTGTCATGTGCACATGTTCCATGTGTCAATGCATTGTTTGTGTCTGTTGGGCGGTCATTGTTGTGCATGGTTTACATGGCTGACATAGCGTACTGTGTCTGATTCCAGGTACTTCATTGGGCTACCAGCATTGTACATTTCTACAGCACATTCCAGCCATCATGTAGCCAGCTTAGATGACAGTGGGAGGTGTTCCGCAATGTGCACATATGTCACACAGTACGAGGGTGACTGACACACATTGTCAGGACTGGGTTCTGACTGCTGTGGATGTGTGTGCTGGTGTTGACAACCATGACTGCACCAGATGGTGTCTTCTGGATGTGTAACATTCACAACACACACCTACATTCACATAGCAGCACATCGTCCACGACAATGGACATTCCTGCATGAACACTGTGTACGGTATGTCTGTATGACCACTGCATATATCACTGGTAGCCACCAGCATGGCTGCCTACAACAGCAGTGTGTATCCTGTGCAAACATGGGTTACACCAGTCACAACACACCTGTGTCAGATGGCCCTGTAGTGGGTGACAGTGCAGTTCCATACATCATGTAACAGTATACATCGTGCACCAGTATGTTGCAGACGTGAACGGCTGTGCTAGTCGACATATGCACACATGACACATCACCTGGTACACCGTGTCTGCCTTGCCACCTGCTATTGTGACCACCCTGTGATGACATTGTACGCCCACATGGACTGGGACATGTGATGGCTCAATGGTGAATTAACCCTCCAGGTGTGTGTCTAGCCAGGTGTCCAGTAGCCAGTGGTCTGCACGCAGGGATAGTGTACATTGGCCTACTCTGTCACTGGGACTGTTGACTATGGTCATACTGTAGTTATGCAGGCATGTGGCGTTTGTCCAGTCTGATAGTCATGTTCAACCACACTACCGTGGCACACATGACCTGTGGACATCTGCCTAAGGTGTGCAGCCCACATGTACATCTTCACATGCTATGCTGCCTGTGCAGCGGTGTCACATGTCTGTCTCCGGCAGGGCTGTTACAGGTAGGCACAGCATGCAGTGATGTGTGACAATGCTTACACCCTCCACTGTGTTGTACACAAGCACTGCACACACAGTACAGCACACATGTCATTTATCTGCAGTGCCTGGGACCTGCCTCCATGCCCTACACGGCACACCTGCCAGTCCAGATTGTACACAGATCATACCTCCCAGGCACATACCTGGACTGCAACACACACGGGTGGGTGGTTCCCACACCACACAGTGATTTACACACATACTGTATATTCCCAAGACACATTGCATCATAGGTAATCCATGTTCAGATACCCATGTTCGTGACCGCTACGCACATTGTGACACGCGACAGTGAATACACTGTACACCACAGGTTACATGCTGGTCGTGTTGGCATACTGTACATTGCACCTAGGACAGTTGCTACTGCTATGTATTGACAGCAACACGCCCTTCCCTAGTATGGACTCCCATGTACCCACACATGCTTGGCCATGCAGTACACATAGCTGGGTGACACATTACATGACACATACCATACCTACACTAGCCTCGGCATGCACCAAACCTCCATGTGTCTGTGTGCTAGGCCTACACACATCCCCCCTCTGTTTGCTGAACATCCATGCTTCTCATCCCTGCTAGCCACACCCTAAACACACAACCATAGCAGCATGCATGGTACATACACTCTACAGCCGGTATTACCGACATCCACTGACAGAGGTAGTTGATGGCATGGCACCCGCATTTATGGACAGTCTACGTGCCTATGCCAACACTGATCACAGTGCACTTCTGCTACATTTACACACTGGTAGGGACCATGCTATTCCACACAGAGACATGGTGGTACTGGCCTTTTCACAGACGCCACAGTGGTATTCCTGTTCCATGCACACATGTGCAGGCTGTTGCACGGTAGTTATGTTCACCTGTGTGTGGTGTGTCACTTGACAGTCATGGTGTGTCCTCATGGTGCATGACATACTCCACAGCTAGCTACCTACACATGACTGCCAGACATTGCAGTGTGGGCCCTCACGCAGTGTGGTGGTATGTCTCTGCTGTTTGACTACATCCACATTCAATGCAGCATACCACAGTCATGCAGGCATTGCCAACACAGATGTTGCTGGCATCGTGCCTGCCAATGGGATACCTACCAACAATACACACTCTCACTCACTACAGGGTTCCAATCCTTGGCTGGACATTGTATTAACCCTGTGGACACATACATAGTACTGCCATGCACATGTTATGTCCGGGAACACAGTCCCAATGTCACCTCGAATCGCCGTAGTTGTTGTATCCCGCCAACCTGGCTGTTACATGTCTCTGCAGCAGCACACTGCATTGACTGCTAGCCCATTCATGTACGTTGTGTACCCTGACCACCAGACTACCACATCTATCACACTACACATGGGTGGTACTGCATTGCACGTATGGGGCTGCATTTGTACACCCATGACTGGGCCATTCAGTATGGCACTGGGCCACATCTTGACATACATGCTTCACACACTCATTGACTACCTGCATGCCTTTACTGGCACCCTTGTTGGGCTTATGTGCGCCACAGCACACCACATCCCATGCTGGCCACCTGTCATACTATTGCATGGGTGGTTGGGGTGGTACAGAGGGTATCACATCAGACATGATCCGCTCTTTGCCCTTCAGCACCATTCCACTTTATGCTATTGCCAATGTACACATCCAGCATCACATCGTACCCTATGTCTCGGGATGTTATGCCATGTGCCTCCTGTACAGGTCACACAGTGGTGCAGGCATATCATGCTAACTACAACAAGTCAGGGACATGTGACATTGTACAGTCCTCAGACATGTGGCCCCTCATGCTCAGTATTTGCATACGTACACTACCTGCTGTCACACAGTATTGTCCATGCCTACATATACCACATCTACATACCTGGCAGCATTCTAGCTCATCCTACTCATATTGCTTACAACCATACAGATGTCAGTGTGGCAGATATATCATGTAGATATCATTGCATCAGTTACATCACACATAGTGCATACACATCACCTTTGCATACTGACAGTCATGCGGTGTGTATCACATGGATACTGTCCCTATACAGGCATATCACGTTGTACATGGTTGATGTACACACACATGCCCCACATGGTGCTGTGGTTGCCATATTCCACCATGGCGTGGGTACACATGTGCAGGACCACGCATTTCTGGACCGTATGTCTAGCTGATACCTTGGGTGCCCTTGTACCTGTGCCATACACACATGTACACACGGGCAGTGTTACAATAACACATGTGTGGTGTACCATACACAATGGATACAACGTTACATGTCTCAGTATAGTCATGCTGTGATCTCTAGCGGGCTCAGACAGTTTACATATGCAAATGACAGTCATGTAACACATCTGTACTCACCTGCATGCCACTAACACAGGGGTGTAATCTACTCTGCCATGGGCCATGTTCTCCGCAGTACTGATGCATGTAGTACTCCTACATGGCGTTTGCAGTGGGCAGGGTGGGAGGAGCAGTCCTGCATGTGTGCACACATGCCACATTGCTCTGCCCGGCGCCTGTGTGACATCCACAGACTGGACACACACCGTGCTGTGGGACATAGGTCCTGTGCACATCCCACAGGGGCACACTGTGTCACTAGTCATGTGATAGCTCCCTTGCTGGTAGGGTGACACAGACCCATGGTACCACCACAGCGGACGCTGTATAGACATACAGTTGACATCCACTTCTGCCGTTTAGTGGACACTACCATGGGGGGGTGTCACTGCTGTGTACATTGCACATGTGTTTACACACGGCCCTGCTGGACATCATTGTGGCACACATTGCACCTGCTACGGAACGTTTGGACATGGTTACTTGCTGTTCCCTCCATTTCGGGTACCTATTCTGCTACTACATTGTCCCATATGTGCAGGCCATACATATCTTGTTTATGTACATAACATTAGGCCATCCCTCCATCATGCATGCTATGCCTGTGATACTGTCTATGATTTCTGAACATATCCATCATGACAGCTTTGCATTACACATAATTGACATAGTCACCCCTACTGCGTGGGATACGTGCACGTCGTGCGCACATTCCATATGACATCGACGGTATATGCCCATGCACATGTGTGCTGTGACACTATACATACATGTCCTATCGCCTGCTGTGGCACTTCATTGTTGGATATCCACTGCCAGCATCAGCGTGGGTGGTGGCATTGTTCTGTGTTTGAAATCCCTATGGCAGACCTGGGGTAGGGTTACCACCTGTCCCACTTTGCAAGGGACAGTCCCTCTTTGGGCAGTTGTGTCCTGACAAAACATATTACAAATGGCAAATGTCCTGAGATTGTGGGACATAATTATGTCCCATTTTTTATGTAAGAGTTGCATAACATAGTTATTTATGTTTGTAAATTCCTAAATGTTACAAGACACACAATAAGCAACTAAACTGCTACAAGACTACGCTTTTATTTAGGCAAAAGAGTAAAGTTCTACCCTTTGTACTGACCATGGGTATGTGTCCACCTGTAACATCTGATGTGTGTCCCGAAAATGTCCCACTTTGGCCATTTGAAAAGGTGGCAAGCCTAACCTGGGGTTATCCCGGGTGTGTACATGTTGTCCCACTGCTGTGCACATGTTGTCCACAGTCGTTGGTAGGCTGGCGGGCTTAGCATTACATAACCAACTTTCACCACTCTCTGCCTGATGGACAGGTATCTTTACCTACACACACCGCTCACATACTGTACAGATTCGGCCATAATGATCATGCGTTACACAACAGTACATCTCCTGGGTTCGACATACCTTTCCGCCTTTGGTTCTGTATTCGTCAGTACTTGCTTGCTACTCCTTTGTATTCGCTATTTGTTCGGTATGAACATACGGTTTGAATATCCAGGGAGTCTTCCTTATATTCGTCGTCACCTGAGGCATGTGGGTTCATCACGCCAATAGCTGTTCCTCGGTGTGTACTTATGCGCATATCACCGGTGATCCCCCTCCATTCATACGTTACGCGTCGGCACTGGGCCATGGTTCATTCCTCGTGTGGCCATTGGTTATTTGCAATACCTTCGTGAGGATGGTATGTATTGTATCATGTTTGTGTGACTGCATCCGCTATGTGTGGTGTCAGGTACATTTCGCTGTGGTGTTAGCCGTGGATTGTGTGTGTTGGGTATGGTATTCTGTTCGACATGTGGGTCTCCGTGTCCTGGCGGCGTCTGTCGATGGCGTTGTGCATTCAGATGTGTAACATAGCTGTTATATTCCTGTACACAACGGATGCAAGGATGCATCAGCTGCTGCTAGTGTTTCCCACGCGGCTTGTTGTATTGACTGCCTGTATGTTTTTGCTACGGTTTTAGCTGTTATCCCTTTGATATGTGCGATGGGGTATATCTGCGGATGTGGGTGACGGGTACAGGGTGTGGGTCTTGCATTTATACATACAAGATATGCTTGTGTGTGTGCTCCATCCCTGCTTGGGGAGCTGCAGGTTACCTGTCTGTTGTTCTGGGAATGTTTGTTTTGTTGATGTCGTGTGGTGTCGGTATCGCCTGCATGTGTGCTTCCTGCACGTATTCCTCCTTCACATCGGTTATATATCTGCGGATGTTCGTCCGTGCCTACTATCCATTGGCATTTTGTCACTGATAGTTACGGTGATTGTGGTCCTATACTTGGGACGGCCTGTATGCTACCGGTAGCCTCATATTCGCGGTGCCGCTTGCTTACTTAACGGTCGTGGAACACACAGCGGTATTTACGGGACCGTAAGTGTTTACAATCGGTGCCGGGTTAGCACAGTCGTATTTTCGCCACATGCCTGATGCTGTGTAACGCTGTCGACGCCTCGCGTGTTGAGTCTACCTTATGGACGCCATACATACGGTCATGGTTTGTACATGCGTCCTTTGCATCTCCTGTTGGCTATGGCCCTGTGGTACATTCTGGGACATTTCCGCTTTGCATCGCTTTACGCCGCCACGCATAGCCACTGAGGAGATGTCAGTACTACTTTGTGGGTACTGCTGTACATACGCCTATAGTTCCTGTACTGTATGCCTACGCATGTTATTACACTCCGCCTGTGACATGTCATCTACATACACATTTTACAGTGGCACACACATTACACACACACAGCGGAACACACGACAACCTCACCTCACACATACACATATTGCCGCCATGGCTCTCAACCTTCTATTTCCAAAATGAGGAACACACACATTAGTAATGTGGAACAAATGGGCATAATGTGGAACACATAGTAATGGCATAGTAACAACTTCAGCTAAGTAGGTCATAGGATGATTAGAATATGCTGATTTACTTACAGTGAAGAACCTTTAATGAATTACTATGATTCATTTCTATTTACCAGGATGTCATTTAAATACATTCCTAACAATGGATGTTTGACAGACATTTTCAATGTGGAACTTTGAGGAACTGCGAGGAACATGAACTGTTTTACACCCCAAATGAGGTACGTTCCTCATAATGACGTACACTTCACTGGTATGCTTGCCGCCGCACCGACTGTTGAACACAATACCTACGTTGGCGCGCCGCGGCGCATGTATCTCGGCACTCATATCCTATGGATATGACACGCACATATGCCGTTACTGTACCGTGGACTGGTGATCATCCCGACACGCCGGATATGTATTGATGCAGGTTGACATTTCCATGGCTGGCGTTACCTGCTCTGCCCACCCTCCCGGATGATCGGGTTGTCGGTCACTATGTTTACTATGTGGAGATTTCGCCTTACTTATCTGTGAACTTGCATCCCTGGGTTCCATATTACCCTGTTGTACTTTATATCTGTGTATGCGTGCATATATTTCTACATGTGTACTGATATCTATTTCCATCTGTGTATGCACATAAGTACATATGTGGTCGACTTGCGGCGATAGTGGCAGCATCTCTACGCCGTGTGCTGTAGAACCGCGTCGCGGTGAGGTGTTGGCATTCCATGCTCTGCTGGCTATTGGGTGTGCAGTGTTTGGCGGTGCCTTTGTTGGAGTCACACATAGGTCCGCCATACGGTACACATTACGGGCGGACATGTTTGTGTGGCGTCCATTTCACTGTGTGTGCAGGTAAGGAGGTGTCAGTCCATGGGGCCTACACTGTCAAAGTATGTGCTATGCGTTCCCTCTTTGCCAGGGCATAGGCATATTGGGCACGCCTCGTCTACCTACTGGGGCTGGCACAGCGTGTTCATGGCACTGAACGCCTGTGCCTGTGCTTGCCTTGGCAGTTGTGGCGGGCTTGGTGGCCCTACACCATTATGTCCCTGCAGCAGCTGTTTCCGCAGAATCATATTGTGTAGCATACAACATACTATGAATATGTGGGCACATGTGCCTGGAGAGTACTGCAAGGCTCCACCGGATGTATCCAAGCACCGGAACCGTGATTTCAAAATCCCAAACACACGCTCTATGATTATTCTGGTTTGTGCGCAGCCTCATTATGGCGTTCTTGCATGTGTGTGTGTGCATTTCTGATGGGTGTCATCAGCCGCGGCTCCAGTGCATAGCCAGCATCCCCCACAAGGTGACCTTGTGTGATGTCCCCCCTGGCGAATACCTGATACAGCTGTGAGGCATGCCAGATATGGGAGTCGTGGAAGCTTCCAGGGCTGCCAGCACACACATCCATGATAATGCCCTGCGTATTGCACACGACCTGGCAATTGATGGAGGGGTATCCCTTGCGGTTTATGTAGCGTGTACCCTGCTCCCCGGGCGGTGACTTGATTTCTATGTGCGCATAGTCGATCGCACCCAGTACCTCCGGTATTGTGCCACACGGTGGAAGCGGCGATATTGCTAGCCAACACCTCCTGAGATCTGGGGAAGTTTATATACTCATGGGCGTAATAAGTAACATGGCATCCAGGAACTGGTGTAGTACCCTAGATGCTGATGCCTGTGAGATACCCATTATATCCCGGTTGGCCTTTGAAAGGTACCTGTAGCCAGTATTCGCAAGCTCACACATACCTTTGTGTCCACTGGGATGGGCTCCCCTCTGTTGTCTCTTGTTCTCAGGCGCGGCACAGCTCCACTATTTGCTGTAACGTGTCCCTGTCCACCCTGTAGCGCTCTACTATCTCCAGGTCTTGCAGCCCCTGGTAGGTCACCCTTGGTCTGAACACTCTCCTTCTCCTGTGAGGCCTACGGTAGTTGTCGGCACCGCCCTCCGCAACTCCGTCTGTCTATGCCACATACCTATGCATCACGGCCACGGCGGCACCCACCATATACATATTAAAAGTTCCCCGTGTGTTTACACCCCACGGTCTGGCGTTTGGGAAATCAAGGCTGTGTGTTGTGTGCATTCACACTTTATACTGTTGTGCTGTATACCCGGTGATGTCATTGGGTGTGTCTGTGCAGCCGTATCCATGGATTATTTTCGGTGTTTTACGGTTGCAACTGCAACGGTATTGCCTTTAGTGTTGCATTACAGTTGCCTGCATTGGCTTAGCTTTGCATCTTACATTACTGCATCCTGCAGGCACATGGCATATGATGCATTTTATCTGCAGCCGCAGTTATGCTACCTCTGTACTTGGCTGTGCTATTCGCGTTCTTTGTTCTTTGCATTTCTACTACATCCCCTACTATCTTCGCATTCATATGCCTCCCTTTCCCGTTATGCAGGAGTCTGCATACAGAGTTGTATGCTGCCGCTTGCCCTTCCTGGATTGATTGGTGTTGATTGCTCATTACGGCTCCAATTACACTGCTTCCGTGATTTCCTCATATTCTCCGCATTACCTTCCTATATCCGTGGCCGTTGACGGGAGGCCGTCACATGACTGTGTTGGGGAACATAGTCATCCTCGTGCACATGCATCTGTGCGCATTATGTACTCTCAGCATCTATTTCCTCACACGCCGGTCCTGCTACTGTGATGTGCATTGTACAGCCCAGGTTTGCTGGCCTCCAATATGCTTCCTCCTACTGTGGCACACCCCTCTGCGATTGACATGTATCTCGTGTAGGCCACTCCTCGTTGTAGTACCGGCTGCGCTTGCTCCATCCTTACACGGCGCCAGCTTTGCGATTCACTATTATCTGCCTCATTTGCATGGCATTGACTGCTAATACATGGTTACGGCCGAACACTGCCACCACTCCTTGACAACCCTTCCGCTGGGGTTGGGCTTTCCATACATACTATGGCGTGTGGTGGCTGTACAGCTGATGTGTATTATACAGCTCTTTTAGGACATTGTCATATTATTTCATTGCTTTGCACCCTCTGTACACATATCCGGGGGTTCTGCTGTGGTTTCTATGTACATGACATTTTGTCATTATTTACAGTTTGTGCATGTTTTCTTTGGACATTCTCGGTGCCTTTCCCCTTTGGCATATTGCACCTGTATGATACCTGACGTTGACAGCCTTCCGTTACTCCTTGGTCATGTTTGGGTAAATGTAAACCGTTTTTTTCGGTTTACATTGCCGCGTTCTTACGCTTACGCATGCCCCACCGTGAATCGCTATTTGCCTTCATTTGCATGGTGCAATACCGCACACAGTGTGATTAGCATACCTACGCCGGGGGCGGCGCAGGTCCGGCGCATGCCGGTAGTGCACGTGGGATTGCTTCATACCTGAATCGCTCGGTGGCCATATTTGGCTTTATAACGCCGACGCTATGCTGGCGCCTGGAGCAAGGTTCATGAATCCCGGGGATACACTTTGTTTTGTGCATTATACCTGTGTCTTACATATACAGTGGATATAAAAAAGATTACACACCCCTGTTAAAATGCCAGGGTTTTGTGATATAAAAAATGAGACTACAATAAATCATTTCAAAACTTTTCCCACCTTTAATGTGACCTATAACCAGTACAATTCAATTGAAAAACAAACAAATCTGTTAGGGGAAAAATATAAAACATAAAAAGAACATACAATAAGCTGGTTGCATAAGTGTGCACACCCTTAAAATAATACTTTCGTGAAGCACCTTTTCATATACAAACACAGGGTTTGCAGCAGAAAGCATATTATGGAAACTAAAAATTATGAAATTCTAATGTTGGGGAGTTAGTGACTAATTGTAATGGTTTGTGACTTGTGAGAGCCATACTCAAAACGTCTGGATAAAGCCAGGAGTGGTCACTAGATGAAACCAGTGAGTTTTTTTTCAATATTAATCTAATCCACTTAACAAGTTAATAGGTCCTGCATCACAATACACTTTCTAAACAATAAGAAGAATGACACAATCCCTAGTATTACTAACTGTAAGCATTTATTTACAAGGGATGATCAAAAAATAATTGACAACATCTGAGACACTCTGTTAACTCAGGGACAGGTAAGAGATATAGCAGGGTGTGTGTGTGTCTGTGTGGGGGGGGTGAGGAGGAGGTGCCTTTGCCAACACAATGCATGGCCCACCATCAGTGACTGCCATAGCAGAACGACTATTCACACTTGCAGTAATTACTGAGCAATTCAGAAGCATACAAATTAGCAGATAATGGAGTCTTTCTTCATTGCAATTACTGTACCTCTGAATCATTGTTTCCCAGGATCATGTTAAAAGGACCTTGTTTCCCAGGATCATGTTAAAAGGACCTTTTTGCCACAGAGTTACAGCTCATGGCTGGACTGTTTCTGAATCCTGACCTGGGAGTGTTTAATCATCCTGAACTTTGTCAGGACTTCAAATGTCTGAATTTGCGTATCTGAATGTAAGCTCCTGGGCAGGGTCAGAAAAAGTCCAAGAGGATTAGTGCTCCATCACTGGAAACAAACTGATATAAATAAACAGACACACAGATACGTCCATATAAAAATAATACATAGATGCAATCAAATAGACATAAACTTAGATGCTTCCATATAAATAGTTACATACATAGATACATACAAATAAAAACATACATACAAAGATACATCCACATAAATAAATACATACATAGATAACATTCCAATAACTAACTAACTAAATAAATACATACATACATACATATATCCATATAAATAGATACATACATATATCCATATAAATAGATACATACATACATACATATAGCTATATAAATAGATACATACATAGATGCATAGTAGTGTTTCAGTGTTCCAGGAAGGTCTTATTTCTGAACAGCATCATCACTTTGCTCCTTCTTGTATTGTTTCAGTTCTTCTGTATAGATTTAGCATGTGAAAGTCAGTGTGTTAACTCCTCCAATAAGTACAAGCTTATCATTATCTGAAATGCACTTTCAAACCTTTTGCCACTGCAAAAAAAAAAAAAATCCTTTGTGAAAGGATTCACTCTGAAGGGGCTTTTCTCCTTAGCCCAATGTGTATTAGCTCAGTGTGCAACATCCTCTGAGCTGATTATATAATTATTAAGGTTGTAAAGGGTACAACCACTTCATAAACGGTACAAAGGACTTTGCCATATGAAAAAACATTCTACAGCAAATGCACTTTTGATTATTTTGGTTGATCCAAAGTGCATTCACTTTAGCCAACCATCCTTAGATCCGCACTTATTAAAATTGGATCATTGCTCTTAATCCTCAAAATAATTTAAACTATACTTCAGAAGTTTAGTCTCATAAGATCCTTTTCTACCATCCTAAATCCATATTTATTAAACCAGCTTACAGTTCTTACTCCTCAAACTAACTTAAATTAGACTTCAGACAGTACAGTTGTGTTAGGAACTTACCATAACTGTAGACGTTTGAGCACATTCACTGTTGCACTACTGACTTTGGGATTTCCTGCTTACAGGAGCCCACATGCAGCCTGAATATCAGAACTCTCACTCTTTCTCTTCTTCTGGAGGACTTCTTCAGTTTTGATGCAATGATGTTTTTGGTGTAAGTTCAAAGGTACTTACTAGGTTATTCATCCATGAGGATCTACTGAAGCCTAGCCGTGCATTCTCAGAAGTTTAGAGTCCTTTAATTACAAGTAAACGTAACCCAGAACCCTTGTACTTTAAGTACAAATAGCCAAGAGCTGAGACATTTACATACTACCCTATCCATATGGGACAGAGGTGCTAAACCAGGAGTGAATTTGTAGTTTCCCATCCATTCATTCAGATTATGCATGAACAGAATAAGAAGTGTACTTTGCTTTATGAGGAGAGAAAGATAATTCCAGAGAAGTATGATTCTGTGATATGCATCTGTCTCCCTAGCATGTTCTATTCATGTTGCAGAACAGATTAAGACCTCCAGAGTGTGGGAGTTTATGTCACCACAGATTTCCTGATGTGCAGTACATCTGAAATAATGGGGTCTGTTGGAGCAGAGAGTACCTTCAGTATTCTTAAAGATACTGAAAAAAGGGACAGGGCTTTGAGACAGTTCTTGTAGCTTTTATGATTTAGGCCCTTGACTTTCTTGGTGAGAAAGCTTTGTGTTTGCTCACCTTGTGTCAAGTGTTTGGACAGGTACATACTGAAGAAGTAATTACACTCAACAATCAGCCAAATAAGTGCTGAATACAATGGGATGATCACATCCCTAGACTTGGATGCCATGTCCTTACTAACAAGCTGCACAATGAAGAAGGACTTTCCTACAATAGTGAACACATGGTAACTAAAGTACAGTTCATTACCTAGATAGGTTCCCAGGTCCCCAACTACTGGATCAATTTTCAGAGGTGTGCTGTTAATGTGATAGCTGCAGGGTACTATTATACATTTTATGGCATGTTGTTTGGGCCATGGTTTTGACACCAGTTATTTATTTGGAAAAGGCCCTGTTGGAAGATTTTGAATGTCTTCTGAAGAGTTTGTGATGGCACCAAGTTTACAGTCATTTGCAATTTTGGACAGCCATAAACACTTAATGTTAGTCTAACCTCTGAGAACTAAATGCCAAAGAAGAGTGGCCTGAGGATTGAACCCTGGGGTATGGAAGTATAGGCAAAGGGGGACAGGGAGGGGATCCTACAGCTGGGAGTGATGTGTTTAGGGGTTTTGTTAATGTAAATAGGTCATGGAGGATTTCCAGGTCATTATGCTGTTACAGGAGTCTGGAACTGATCTTTTTGTATAACAAACACAGAGACATCACTGCCTTTAGCAACATCATCTAGTGTGGTGGGTCTGAATGCATAGGAGGCTTTGAAACCTTGTAGTGATAGAGTGCTCAATTGTCTTCAAACACACCTCTGTGACAAAACATATACTGATGTATTCCAGGGTAAGGGGTGCCTGTAGGGAGTGGAGTTTTTTTATTAATGCCCCTGGTAGTGAGCAGCAACACCTTTATGTTATCCAAATCCTGTTTTGTTATATTGGGAGCTTTAGAAGACTGACCTTGCCAAAAAAGGCAATAAATAAAAGCCTGGGGAGGGGACAGGTGTATGCCATGATTAGCAAAGCAGTTAGGACTTTCTACTGTCTCATGTGAGGCTGATATATATTGGACTCCCTTTGAATGACACCAGAAACTAATCCAGTTATTGAAGTCAATAAACTTTTGTTTGTATTGTGACATTATTCTTTGTGAAGGTAAAATGCAGCTCAAGACTAGGGTCTGCCTTGGTCACATATTCTTAGAGCTCCATTATGACTCTCTTCATATAGTAAGTAGTCTTACTTTGTCTACTGTACAGAATACCTGCATACCACTGAGAGCCCCCCCATACTCACCTGTTTAGAAACCTTGTATCTGTCTCTCTCTGCCATCTATACGTTAGTCACTAGCCTAGTGTGAACTCTCCCTTACTTAGCTATACTCTTTTTGTTTTTCTGTTTGCGGTTTCCTTTTAACTGTTTTTATCTTACTGCAAATACCTGTGTATACCTCGCTATTGCATCTCTTCCTTCTCTGTCTACACCTCCCCACCTCTTCTACTTACCTGATGACTCTCACTGTGTGCTCCTTACTCTTTCCCTCCTGCCCTGCTGATTATTTCTTGTGGTGACTCTTCCTAGCCAATCCCGCTTCGGTCGCCCTCGCTATGCTTGCGCTCACTTCGCTCTCCTCCCACCTCCATTCCCAGCCACCCCATATAATTTCCTTTATATCTAACCACCTAATCCCTTCCTCCCCTAACTCCACCCCTTCTTGTCTGCTATAACATTCTAAACACCTTAGCCTCTCCTACTTATCACTTCATAGTTTAGTCTGATGTAAATCCTCCTTCTTTCTATATATCCCCTACTCCCCCTACAGGCTGTTTCACTTAAATTTTACTTCAACTCTCTAACAGGTCCAACAACTTACTTTTCCTAGTCCCTTACCCACTCCTCACTCCATCCCAATCCTACTTCCTCATGGCTTTTGAAACCCTCTCTATTTTCTTCTTGCCTCCATTACGTCTCCTTCTCATTCTTACATCCTGTACTACTCCATTACCACCTGTTTGTAGAGATCCCACTAATCCCTAATCCCCATACTAACTGCTTCTCATCTCTGCAGTACTCTATTACAATCTCCTCCTCTATCTTTTCCATGAACATCCCACTGCCTAAAATCAAACGTCCAGCATCTTAGACTCACTTGCTCCCCCTTGCAAAGTCCGAATTAAGTCTACCATATCTCCGTGGCTTTCAAAAGCCACTCGTACCCTTATGATAACTAGAGACAAACTATGGAAAATGGTCACAAACTAAGCTCTCTGCAGACTTACAAAAATATAAAGAACTAAGAAATGTGACAAAAAACACATAAACAAAGATAAAAAGGACTTCTATAACAAATCTCCCACAGCCCTAAAATCTAATCCTAAAAAATTCTGGAACTCTATTAACCAAATATTACATCCCGGTAATCTTAGCTCCCCCGATCCATGGCCAGACAAGACATCCGAAGAAACCGCCACTATTTTCAATACCTATTTTTTCGATTCAATATCTAAGCTACTGAACCCTAACCCAAACTCCTCTACTACTAACATCTCCAACTTTTCTGAACCTACTCCTAATACTATCTCCTCAAATATCTTCTCCCTCAAACCTGTACCTATTAGCTACATCAAAACTCTACTCTCTAAATTAAAACCATGCTCAGCATCAGCTGACAATATTCCTTCTACTTTTCTTGTACTAGCAGCTGACTCTCTTGCTCTCCCTGTATCTATCCTAATTAATCACTATATCTATGAATATAAAGTCCATTCCATCTGGAAACAATGCTACACTCTACCTATACACAAAGGAGGTAACTCCTCTGATATCTCCAACTTTAGACCTATCGCTATCCTCTCCCCTCTCTCTAAAGTACTAGAAAAATGTATTCATAAACAAGAAATGCATTATCTAATACAGGAAAATCTATTTACACGCACTCAACACGGCTTCAGACCCAAACATAGCACCACTACAGCTCTATTATCCTTCCTCAACACAGTCTCTATAGCCATGGACGATCATAAACTTATTTCTTGCCTATTCTTGGACCTCTCAAAAAATTCTTTCGACACTGTCTCACACTCTCATCTGCTGCACAAACTGCATAATCTCAACTTCTCCTCTGATACTGTTGCATGGTTCTCCAGCTACCTCACTGATAGATCTCAATCAGTGAGATGGCACTCTGCAGTCTCCCCTCCTCTCCCTGACAAAATGGGTGTACCTCAAGTGTCTATCATAGGGCCTTTACTTTTTAATATCTTTACTAATCAGCTCTATAACTCTTGTCCTCAGTCATCTTTAGTGAATATGCAGATGACTCTACAGTCATCACCATGGCCAACTTTCCCTCTAAGCTCTTCTCAGCTACTCAGGCATCTTTTAAATTAGTTGAAACATGGCTCTCCAACAGCCAGCTCATCCTTAACCCAAAAAAAAAACAAAGCTGTTACTCTTCCTACCTAAAAAGTTCATAAATATTAAACCCTCCTTTTCCATACAGTCCCTTAATATCACTCCCATTCAGGTAGAATCCAGTACTAAGCTCTTAGGCGTAACCATTGACGATCAGCTTAAATTTGACTTGCATGTTAATAACTGTATCAAAAAGACACATTCAAAACTAGGGCTCCTTTACTGTAACAAGAAATTCCTTACCTCTGAAGCCAAGATTACTCTCTCTCTTACCTACCTTCTACCCAGTCTAATGTACAATTCTCAAATTCTCACAAATCTTAACTCAGCACTCCTGACCAAACTTGAATCTACCTACAACAAGATAGCTAGATTTGCTGCCCAACAAACCTACAAATCCCATCACTGTCTCTCTCTAAAACACCTAAACTGGCTTGAATTACCCCACCAGCTTCTTCTATCTCAGCTCCAGATCACAGGTTCACAGGTTCATAGGTGGGTACTACTCTATCAGCCCTGGGGCCTATACAAGCCCAGCCAAAAAAATACCCTGGCTTTTGCCACCAAAGAACATTATTTTCCTGTGCCCCTGTCGAGCAGGGCCCCGGAGGTGATCCCGGGGTGAATTTCCTATTTCCCATCCAATCATCAAGATTTTTCTTGAAGAGTGCTAATGTGGAGCTTTGTTTGATATAGATAGGTAGTTTATTCCAGAGTATGAGAAGTCCCTGGGACAGGAATCTATCCCTCCGGCAAGTTCTGTTTATTGTGGTGACAAGGTTTAGGTCCCTAGAGTGTGTAGCTCGGAGGGATTGGGATTTCTTTAAGTGGAGCATGTCCAACAGCTCTGGGTTTGACATAGCTTTGTATGTTAGGCAGAGATCACCTCTGAGTAGGCAATATGCGACAGAGTAAAGCTGGAGTTTTTTGAGATGGTCTGCATAAAGCATCTGTTTGAGGCCGGTAATCCTCTTTGTGAGGTATTTCTGCGGCCTTTCCAGTTCTTGTAGATGTCTTGTGAGGTACATACCAAAAGGGGCATTGTACTCTATAATGGGTCTAATGAGTGATGAGTAGAGGGGAACAATGACCTCTTTTTTTCTGGATGAGAAACCTTTTGTGATGAGGTGTGCCACGTAGAAGGATTTCCTGACTACTGTGGCGATGTGATTATCAAAGGAGAGACTACTGTCCACCTGTGTCCCAAGGTCTCTTATCACACTTTCGGTATTAAGTATACTACCGCCTATGTTGCAGTTCATGGGTACAGAGTTTTTACCAAAGGGGATGACAATGCACTTTTTGGCATTGAGCTTGAGGCCATGGCTTTGACACCAGGCATCTGTCTCAGTGAGGCCCTTTTGTAGGAGGTCCACATCGTTAGGAGTTTCGATTATGGCTCCTAGTTTGCAGTCATCTGCAAACTTCGTTAGCCAAAAACCTTCTGTGTTAGCCTGTACTTCAGAGAAGTAGATACCAAACAGGAGAGGACCCAGGACTGAGCCCTGTGGTACTCCACTTGTCACTGGTCTGAAGTCGGATTTGGAGTCTGCTACTTTCACAGTGTGTGTTCTGTCAGTGAGCCAGTTGGCAACCCATCTTGTGACATAGGGATTTATACCTAGTTTAGTGAGTTTATCTATAATTCCAGAGTGGGGGATGGTGTCGAAAGCCTTGGCAAGATCTAGATAGGCTGTGGGAACCACCTTACCCTTGTCTACGGCTTTGGTGACAGCTTCAAAGAAGTCTATCAGGTTTAGGAGACATGATCTGCCTTTTACAAACCCGAACTGGGTGGGGTCCAGAGTTTGGAGATTATCAATGTCTTTGTTTATAAGTTCCATGATGATACGTTCCATGGCCTTGCAGACCAGGCTCGTCAGGCTAATGGGGTGATAGTTCCTGGGGTCCGTGGTGGCTTCCCCCTTGTGGAGTGGCATAACCATTGCTGTGCGCCATTCAGCAGGCACAAAGCCTGAGGTGAGGCTATGATTGAACATGGTACTTAGGTGGGGGCCAGTTCGTTCTGTAGTTCATGTAGAACACAGCCTGGGATGTTGTCTGGTCCCATGGATGCTGTGTTCTTGGCTTTGGAGAGTGTGGTTTTTACCTGTGCAGCCGTGATTACAGGAACTTTGCATTCTTCCGGTATAGAGATGGGCTCTTTAGGAGGTGAGAGGGGGTAAAGTTAGCACTGAGCCTATCTGCCAGGAAGTTGGCAATATCAGTTGGGTCTGTATATTTAGTGCCATTGTGTTGTAACTCAGAGCAGATCTGAGTGTTGCCATTGAGATTCTTGACATAGCTATAGAATGCTTTGTGGTTGTCTTTAGAATTAGTGGCGATTTTGTTTTCCGACAAAAGATCAGCCATTCTGTCCTATACCAGCCTTCCTACTGCCCAGCACTATCCCCTCTCATCTCCCATTATTCTCCCTCCAGACGTCTCTGAAGCTCTAACCAAGACCTACTACAAATCTACAAACCCAAGTCTAAATTTCGACGCAACATGTACAGCTATCACCCCACTATTGCCTGGAATAGGCTCCCACTAGAAATCAGGACCCTTACACATCCTAAACAATTTAAGACAGCCACCAAACAGCACTTTAAAAGTCACTGGTCCTGCCACTGCACTCTCCCTCCTTAACATCCCCTACTTATCTTACCTTAATCTACTTTCTGCCCTTAACTCACTCTTCTCTGCTGTCTTCTAAAATATATTAAGCAAATTGCCTAAGAGAAACATTCTATTGTAATTGCCTTGCCTTCATGCAACTACATCATGATAAAACTGGGTTTTTTTAACCACTTACCCCAAAAACTATACTCATCTTAATGACATATTTACTTTTATACATCTTGAAATAGTTATGCTATAATCCTGATTATTGACACTGTATAACATTGTATTGCTACTTAATGTCTTGTAATAATCCTGTAACATTGTTGTTTAATGCTAGTTTATAATGAAAATTCTATAATATGATGGAGCTTTTCTCCCCGGGCCTCCGCTGAAAAAGGGCTCTTCAGCTCAGTCGGACAATCCCGGTCAACAAATGTAAAATAAATAATAAATAGTCCAGGGAGACACGTCTCAAGTCATTTAATCCCACATGTACTGTGACAGTCATATGTATACCTGTGGTGCAGGGACTTGGGTGAATTTTTGGTGTGGTGAATCCTGGCCTCAAATGTGTAACTGTCCTATCCTTGGTTAGCCTGGTGAGTGGTACATCAGTGTGTCTCACTACGAAGTCTCCTATGACTAGGATGTTGGACTGTGTGCATGTTTGCCTCGTGGATTTTTTAGTTGAAATACTGTGAGCAATTTATGCATATTTTGTAGTGGCTGCTGCCTGAGTTAAGTGTTTGTGAGGCTACTGAGGGTACTTGTGGTTTAGATAGGTTACTTTTAAGAACCTCGGCATATGTAGATCCATGTGTTTGGTGTGTGATAGTTTTACTGTGGAGTTATGCATTACTGACAATTTGTTTGCTACATTAGTGGCTATATAAGAGAACTTCACCTGTCACAATTTGTATACTTACATCTCTCACACGCTGTGTCAGTTTGTTTTAGTTTAAGTGGTTATAAGTAAACATAAGACAATTTCTAAATTGTTTCAGGATCCCCATTTCAACCAAGCTTGTTAAAGAGACAGATTGAAAATGAAGATCAATGGTTCCAGAAGTGTAATACTATGTGCTGCAAGGAGACTAGCAAAAATGGAGTTGGAGCTGTTTATCTGGTGTGCTATCTGTCTAAAACAAGAAATATAAGTCAACACATAAAGTGCAACACACCTCTTAGCAGAAACCACTTGTCTCTTAAATGCAACTAATGTAAAGTCAAATTTCTATGTCCCTGCATCTATACAGTGCAGAGTAGTTGGCCAGTGCCATCTTCAGGCCTTTCATGCCCCACACTACAAGCATGCTTTAACAAGATCCAGAGTACAACCTGTCCAGATAATGGGTGGAAGGTGAATAAGGTACCCACCCCAACCCTGGGCATAGGTTTAACAAACAGATGGGATGGAGTAGAACTAGCAAGCACTACAACAGTGAATCTACCTGAAAGATCCTCTGCTTTCTCAAGTCTAGTACTGCTCCCAGGAAGGTAACTTGAGTAAGTGGGAGTCAGAAAGGGTTCCTGGAGGTTTACGTATCGGCTTACTCTCTCAAAGCAGTCTGCAGAGTTTTGAATGGTTCACTGGATCATCAAAAGGGAAGGAGCCTGAATCAAACAATCATATGCATAAGGATAAATATGTTCGCCCTTTGTGTTGCAAAATGAGTGAAGTCAAGCACTCTGCAGAGACTCTGGGAGGAAAAGACAAGCCAAAGGCAAGACAGAAACCTGGTAAATGAGACCCCCCACCTGGAAATGTAGAAACTGTCTATCTTCCTAAGTTATGGGGATGTAGAGTTTGTCATCTTTCAAATCCACAGTTACATTAAGGGCTCCTGGAAATATCAAAGGTAACTGTTTCGGTAATATCAGCATTTTGAACGTTGGTTCTAGTAGGAATTTGTTTAATGTCAATAAGTCTAGAATGGTCCTCTAAGAGCCTTAATTTCTTTGAACAAGGTAAAGTTTGGAGTACAATATTTTCCCTGACTCTTTTTTGGTACCAATTCTGGAAGACATTTCACCTGTGTGATAATTAGGTGACTTAGTTGCTTGAACACTGGCAGAATACACTGGAATCTGTGAGTGTTCATAAACTGCAGGAAATAAACTGATATCATTACTTGTAAAATCCACTTATCCTGGATTATTTCTTCCCCTGTTTTGTAAATAGGGGCAATCTTCCTCCTATTTTCTATGAGATACAAGGGGAGGCAGGAAAGGGGTGGGGTGGGATTTCTTGTGGGGAAAGGGAAGTGCTATGAAGAGTCATAGATGCTCCTTGTTGGGCCTTGTATCTGAGACCACCCAGGTATACCTCTGGAGATGGTTTGCCACTTTTTAGTAAGCCTGCACATTTTTACCTGTCTGTGGCTTTTGTTTTGCTTTACTTAGGAGGGAAAGGACAGCTTTTACTTGGATAATTTCTGACATATCTGGATGGTGTGGATTGAAAAGGGTCTTTAAACAGACTGCATGGCTTTCCCCTTGTCCTCCAGCTTTTAAAACACCACTTCAGCAGGGGACCCAAAGAGTGGCTCCTTATCCAAAGGTGCATCAATGTACTCTGTCATAACATGCTCACGAAGGGGCTAGCACCTTAGCCCGGCATGTCACCTGACTACTGACCCCATAGCAGCAGCCAAGCATGATGCATCCGCTGCATCATTGCCACACTTCACAGACTGCCTAGCAATCTAAGGTTGCAGAATTCTAGCAACTCCATTTTCAAGATCTGATCCTGCATCCTTTCCATCTTATGTCCCACCTCCTCCTGGATAGACTCATCATAGTTGAGCATGTGAAACTGGAAATTAAGAGCACCAATTGCAAGGGTAGCTGAGGTGTATCATTTTTTTACCAAATCTGTCAAGAATCATGTTGTTCCTCTCATTTAGTATGGGGTTCTTGGATACAGGCCCACTAGACCCCTTACTGAAATCCAGAGACACCACAGCTGGATCTGCAACTGGGTTTTTACACAAACGCTTGTAGGACTCATGGACTCTGCAGAAGTGGTCTGTCTTTTTAGTTTCAGGGCCTTTGGTGTCCTCTTACAAGGATGTATCAGGAAATACATCATGCAGGACTTGAAGAACTGGAGGTGTGGTCAAGGGTCTGCGTTCATGCAGGCCCAGCTGCTGCCTACACCTGATCTGGGTCTGGAAAATCTTGATTCTCAATTAAAGAATTCCTTCATTCTTTGAAGGATATTCCCAAAGGATAGGCTCTCAGGTGGCAAGGCTGAGGATAGGATGTCATCAGAATCTGAGTTTAGGAAGGAAGCAGGTGAGAACTTATCTAAACAGGCTAGTTCCACTGCCTCAAAGTCAGAAGAACCTCAGTCCCCTGGAATGAAGGTTCCTGTTTTCTTTTAGCAGAGGTGATTACTGAGACAACACAGCTGGGTCTGCAACAGGGTTTTCAGTTCCTGGCTGACTGGATTTTGTAAAATCAATAAAACCTTGTGCCAGTCTGAAAAAGTCCTGTGAAGTGTGCTTGATACTCAGCAGCTGAGGGTGAGACAAACAGACTGCCAGTTACTTTGGCTTAGAAGGCATAGGTCACACTTTGGATGTGAAATCAGAATAGAAGGCCTAGGGCTGTGGGTTGATGGCCGTGATCAGAAGCCAGTCTCCCCAGTCACCTGTCTTACTAAGATCCAGGTGATACCACCCTCAATCTTAATAAGCAGCACTTGTGAAATGGATGCTGGTGCCTGTGAAATGGCTTTGGACTCAACCACTGACAACAAGGCTTTAGCTTGAGAGGATGGTGACATGGTTGATGACTTGGTGGCCTTACAAGGGGTCACACTAGAGGCCTTAGTCACATCAATTGCCAGGTATAGGAGGTGTGAAAGTACATTGTCACAATTTTGAGCTGCAGGGGGGCTGTCAGACTCTGAAAATGTGCCATCAGTCTCCACGGCACTCTTATGCTTCAAACTCTTCTCCTGTTTCTTAGCCATTTTGGAGGCTGGATTAGTGCAGGCACCTTATGCTTAGACCAACCACATTACCTTTACTGCAAGTACATTTCTAAAGATTTGATCCTGTGCTCAACAGTTCTTGATTTAAAATATAAATATTGGGCAGTCGGGCACATCATGGTCCAGCCCATGCAAAAGATGAAACGCATGGAAATTTCTAAGCAGAACTTTGTTCCTATATCTATGACAGTTACTGACTTTCCCTGACATCTACAAATTCCAGTACTAAAGAAAAGATAAAAAAATTCCCATGTGGGGTATGTATCTGGAACTGTGGCTTCAGAATGATTAGTGGGACTGACACAAAGATAGTAAGCAAGACATTCATCACGGTGTCAGTAAATAACTGAAGATAGTGGTGACCAACTACCCATTATACCACAAATGTCCTAACATCAGAATGGGAGGGAGTCCACTGGGCTAAGAGGGAAGGTAAGAACTCTGGTATTCAGGCTGACCTTGGGCTCACGCACACAGGAAATCCCAAGGGTCAGTACTGCAATATGGAAATACAAAGAAAATATTTAGTTTCAAAAGATCATTTAATTCCAAATAGTGAATGTCCACATCAAAGCTAAAGAATTAAACACTACTGTAACTTACATTCTTAATGAAATTCTGTAAACAATATTATTTCTTAAACCATGAAGCTTCACTAAGTCGGCAGTAGTCTATAAAGAGAATATGTACTAGCCATCTTTACAAAGGACAATAAAAGTATCAAAAATTCAAAGCAAACAGCTAGCGCACCAAGAACCACCATTTTAATCAATGAAGGCTAATTAACACAATACTAATTTCAAAGCATATGAAGTTTTAGAGTCGGGACTTGCTTTAATGCTATACAACATTGCACTCCCCTTATCTAACTCCCTGTGAACCTATTTTGCAGAAGAAAAAAAAATGTTTTTTCAAATATCTTTACTAAATCACATTTTAGCAGAAAATCTAAAATGAATGTGCAAACAGCTGGCAGTTCACGAATATTCTCCAATCCCAGCTATACATCTAATTAGCATCAAGCATTGTTAGCCAAAGTATCCACACCTAACAGATACATATCACCATTTCATAGCTCTCCCCATTACTCGGGTCAATTGCTTTTAATGTGTCAGACCATGAGAATTGTGAGTCCCTATTGAGAATATTACTAAACGTAACTCCCTGTCTTATATTTTCTATGTATCTAACTTGTGTAATCTTTGTAATATTGTCTGTTGGAGCTTTTCTCCCAGGGCCTCTGATGAAAATGGACATATATCCAGTCGGACTATCCCAGTAAACAAATCTAAAATAAATAAATAAATAAATTCGTTTAATCACAGAAACATCTTGTGTCTTTCACCTTGTAGTAATTTTCTTTTTGGTTGCTAATATAGCCAGCACCATCTACTCTACTCCTTCTCTAACCCCTCCTTATCCCTGCCCTCTGAGGAACAACACGAGTAATAATACTAGTTAGTCAGATTAAACTGCATCTCCCTCTGCATCCTTTCCTTGAAAGAAGTCATCTTTACTCATTCAGTCTATTGCATGTAAAAATATTTAACAATACAATTCCATTTATACCCAAACAACATGTATGCCATTGCTCCTGGATAAACTCAGTGTCTAAATCTCTCTCTCAGATGTTCACCTCATCTCACCACATATTCAGACATCTGCTTAAGTCAATAACCTATGTAGCTCTACTTACCATATACCTTAGATGTTGTACTTCCACGTGAACCCAGACTAAAAATTCAACCCACCCTGACCTCTGGTCCAAATGATGCATTACCAATTTTAATGCTGACAAGACAGTGATAAACTGCAATTTATGTTATATGTTTATTAGTTTGTATTGCCTATCCAATCAATTGCCTTCATCTTGAGTTATACAATGTTTATGGATTCCCTAATCTTTGAAAGAAGTTTCTTATTACCTCTCCAATTACTCGTCCGCATGTTGAATTGTCCAATGCTCAGGGATTGCCTAATCTCAGACAGAAGTTTATTTCCACAGGCCATGTAGTACTTGTGACCTAGTTTAAGCCCAGGACAAGGCCAAAATTGATCCCAGGACAACAGGTCACCACTAAGCCCTACTATGATCATCACTGTAAGACCCTGAAGATTAAATTGGGAGACAGCTCCTCTTGCCAGTGATTAGCCCACAGCTACCCAAACATCTAGGTGGCCTAGGACAATACTTAAGCCTCAAGGTACACCAGTAAAAGTCAACTTTTTATCACTTATATCTTGCATTGTGCACTTGGTCTGAACAACTATCTCGGAATCCGTTCATCTGGGGTTGCACTACCAAAAAGCAAGTCTTAAGGTTCGTCAGTATCCCTTCACCTGTACTGACCACATCTGATAATCTTCCTTTTAGTTTGCCCTTAAATATATTTCACTGTGAGCTTATAATATAGTACATTAAGAGGCTGTATATCCCTCTGGTCATGCCTATGGAAATTCTATATAAACTGTCTACAGGTTGGTGTTTATTTTGCACAAATTAGAATGGCTTTCGTGCAATAACATGCTTGGTATACATGATGAAAACAAAATACTAGGAGTGTCAGTTAATCACATGGAGGCTAAAGAGAAGGAAATGGGTGTGTGGGTGTCCCCAAAGAAAGCTGGGGCTTAGACGAACTAAAGGATGTTAAAAAAGTATTATTAGATACAATCTACGTGAAAATTCAAAACTTCAGTCATAATAGATGGCTTTACAGACAAAGCATTCCAAATACACAACGAAGTTGATGATATATTGAATAACCACTTGGATTATATTTTGGTGTTGCAACAGTAGACCCAGGCACTGGAGTAATTTTCAGTTTGCTGGTCTGGAGGCAAAGTTAGTCATGCTTAAAGTACAAGCAAACTGATTAGGAAGATGGGGCTCAGAAATCTGTATTTTTGTATATATATTGGAACCTGTATGTTTTCCAAATGATGAACAGATGTCAGCATTTACTGTTATTTGCTAAGGATACATATCAAACAGTTTTTTAACATAGTCTTCATAAGTTTACAGAGAAGAAAAATTTACAAGAGAGACATTACAGAGTAGTAGCATACAGATGGTAGACTTTACAGCTGTTAGTATACAATAAGAGGATATTCCCTCTTTTGGTTTAAAATACAAGTGTACAGAAAATACAATGAGAGTAGATAAGAACCTGCTAGAGCATTGCAAGATATTTCACAACTGAATAAGAGTATATAAATGTTTAAGTTTTCCATATATACATTCAAGCAAATATACATGCAAGAGTATACATACATATATATGCATACGGTTCTACCTCACTTCAACGACACGCCGGAACATCGACACGGAAATCGCGAGCCCCAGAAGATCGACAGCGCAGAAGACCGACGCGACAGGACCTAGAAGATCGACAAGCAGAAGACCGACCCGACGGATGAAAGCACCGATGCCGAGGATGCCGAAATGGGAAAAGGCTGTGTAAGTATGCGGTAGTGACGGACGTTAGGGTGCGAGTAAGGTAAGTGTGGATAGGGGTGGGTTAAGTGAGTTAGGGTTAGGGAGCGGGTCAGGTAAGTGTGCGGTAGTGATTGTGTTTGGGTTAGGGGCAGGATAAGTGAGTTAGGGTTAGGGAGCGGGTCAGGTAAGTGTGCGGTAGTGATTGTGTTTGGGTTAGGGGCGGGATAAGTGAGTTAGGGTTAGGGAGGGGGTCAGGTAAGTGTCTTGTAGTGACGGACCTTAGGGTTAGGGTTTGGGTTAGGGTTGTAGGTAGTTGTGTATGTGAGGTTTAGTGTGGGTTTGTAGGGATTTTGGTGTGCTTGTGTTGTGTATGTGGTTTTTGGACGGGGAATGTGTTTTGTTTGTTGATTGTGGTGTGTGAATTGTATGAGGTTTCGTGTTTGTGTACCGTCGGTTATTTCGTTGTCGGGCATGTGGAATTTCGTGGTTTTGTACTGTCGGTTATGTGGTGTCGGTGATTGCGTTGTCGGTGTTATGGTGTTTCGTTTATGTGAGGTAGAACCATGCATTGTTCTACCTCACTTCAACGACACGCCGGAACATCGACAGGGAAATCGCGAGCCCCAGAAGATCGACAGCGCAGAAGACCGACGCGACGGGACCTAGAAGATCGACAAGCAGAAGACCGACCCGACGGATGAAAGCACCGACGCCGAGGATGCCGACATGGGAAAAGGCTGTGTAAGTATGCGATAGTGACGGACGTTAGGGTGCGAGTAAGGTAAGTGTGGATAGGGGTGGGTTAAGTGAGTTAGGGTTAGGGAGCGGGTCAGGTAAGTGTGCGGTAGTGATTGTGTTTGGGTTAGGGGTGGGATAAGTGAGTTAGGGTTAGGGAGCAGGTCAGGTAAGTGTGCGGTAGTGATTGTGTTTGGGTTAGGGGCGGGATAAGTGAGTTAGGGTTAGGGAGCGGGTCAGGTAAGTGTTTGGTAGTGACGGACCTTAGGGTTAGGGTTTGGGTTAGGGTTGTAGGTAGTTGTGTATGTGAGGTTTAGTGTGGGTTTGTATGGATTTTGGTGTGCTTGTGTTGTGTATGTGGTTTTTGGACGGGGAATGTGTTTTGTTTGTTGATTGTGGTGTGTGAAGTGTATGAGGTTTCGTGTTTGTGTACCGTCGGTTATTTCGTTGTCGGGCATGTGGGATTTCGTGTTTTTGTACTGTCGGTTATGTGGTTTCGGTGATTGCGTTGTCGGTGTTGTGGTGTTTCGTTTATGTGAGGTAGAACCATATATATATATATATATATATATATAGATATATATATATATACTTTAGTATTTCGACACTTCAGACGATCGACACTCAGAACGACGAGACCAGAACGACAGCTTACATAAACGGAACCTCACATAACCGACGATTCAGAACAACAGACAATATCATACAGTGAAATAGCTGATAAACACACCTATTACTCTGACGTCCCTTGTACACATTGCAATCATTGTGAAAAAGTTTTAAAAATAAGATGCAAACGAGCCATTATGAAGTATAAATAAAGCAGCTAAGCATACTATCACTGTGCTATGCACCATTTCCGTTAAACTAGCTGTACACATGGAAGCTCCAGGAGTAGTTGGTAGTGCGTATAGCACTATTACGTCCCAGAAAGGAAAAGAGTTACTTGTAGTAGATAATTACATCTAATACCTAGAAAGATGCAGGGAAAATAGAAGTAACTGGGGTTGTAGGTATAAAATCACCGAAGATTGTAGAGGCAGGGCGACAACGTTATTAATGCCTACTGGTGATATTCTACAGAAATCAGTACCTCACAATCATACCGCTGAGCCAGGAGAAGTGGAGAGATAC